>NW_017257457.1:0-36925 GCF_001594055.1 Mycetomoellerius zeteki | reverse complement strand
CAGATGGGGCAGCATGCCAGAGTGAGGGGACTGAAGTGAGAGCGATAGAGAGAGGGGGGGGGTAGGGAGAGAGGTGGGGGAAAAGAGAGTGGAGGATATTGGGGAAGGTAGTGGAAATGAGATAGAGGTTGGTAGCGAAGGAGAGGTCAGGTCGCTGGAGAGAAAGGGAGAGAAATATAGAGCGAGAAGGGGTTAGGTATGAAAGGGAATGGAGAAAGGGAGACCAGGAAAAGGGACGAAGAGCTGGCAGCAGAAGGGGTGGATGAGGAGGAGGAGATGACGGTGGTGGAGAGAGGGGCAGATTTGACCCTGCTTGTGCACCTGGATAGGAGGCTGTAATCAATACCACAGAAAGCGCGCGCTGCGCCAGGCTCACCCCTTATCCGTCCGCCTACCGATACCTGAATAAACGGTAATACACACGCAAAGGTCCCCCATCTGTTTGTGAATCTTTTTTTTTCGAGGAATGGCAAATATGTATTGTCCAATATACAATGAGCTCGTTTTTTACTTGATTCGTGTGATAAAAATCACCTGACGTCACTAACGTACGTAACATAAATACCTTTTCTTTTTTATATAGGACAACGATAGATTAAGAAATACTAGGCAACAGCTGCGTTTTATTTTCTTTCTGTTATTATATTGTGTAATTATTCGATTTTAATATTTTTACCAAAGATGAAGAAGTAAGTTTAAATAGAAAATTGGTGTGTAACATCGTCTAAAGAAACTTTTGAGATAAAAAAATTCTTATCAATTTTATGTATATATTATACATGACATTTATGGAAAGTATTATAAATAAATTATAATTTATGTAATGTACTTAAATTGATATACATATATATATATATATAAATATATAATGTCTTGAAAGTTCTTATACACCCTTTGCATAATTGATACTTCCTCATTTATTTTGTAAATAAGATGATTTCTATATTTAGTCGTTTGTTAAATCCGCTTGTTTATTTCCTTCCTTCCATTATACATTCTTCGCTGAAACAGATTGCGTAATTTTCTTGTTGATGAATCTGTAATCCATGATTATACGCCATAATTATTCTACATTATAAGATTCTTTGATTAACTTGAAACCAATTTTTTTTCTTGAAGCAAATTTTGATTGCACAGAATCTTCTTTCTCAATTTTTCTTTCTCAATCTTTCTGATATTAAATAACCCGGTAACTAAACTGTAAATTAAAATCAGTTTAATTAAAATGTACTCAGAATAAGTCGAGAGAGAGAGAGAGAGAGAGAGAGAGAGAGAGAGGGGGGAGGAGTTTGTTATCCATTAACAGCTCTAGAGAGAACAGCTCTGAAATATTCTTTATTCTTTATTTGTTTATTATGTCATAATGATTGTGATATTTTTACATTTTTATTAAAAGAAAAGGGTTAATCCATATGTGAATTATAAGCGTCCTTCCTGCATAATTTGATATCACAGATTTTGTACAAGTCGTGATATAAGCTCATAAAATAATCGCTCAGTTTCCGAGTGGGGCGTTGGTCGCGACATTTGTATATGCTGCACACGCGCCACATTCCTGCAAGTTTGTCGCAATGCATCTTCATTGCTACTTTTCATAGCGAGATGCTGTCTGAATGTAGAATCGCGGTTGTCTCGAAGAGACGTATTTCGGTGTCGCGACATCTGGCGAAGCACGATCATTTATTTTAATGGCTTTCCTCTCTGCAGTCAAATCCGGGATAGAAAATTTTAACACGGAACATTTTTTAGCTCTTCCTCACAAGAAATGTATTTTTATATAGATATTTAAAAAAAAATTAGACTTTGATGTCTTCCTCGTTATCCTTATGTGAAAATATCATCAGAAAAAGAATTTTACGAGGAACATGAAAGAGAAATTGGCAGCCCGCTCAAAATAACGAGGATAAGCGAAAAAATATTTTTAGCGCGAGATTCCGAAAGTACCACTCAAGATTTGCGAGTATGTAAAAAGCAGAACACTTCGACCCGAATTTTCTACGTTTCTTACTTTAAGTAGTGAAGTTTTCGTAGTTCGGTGTTGGTAGCACGTTGCAACACGCGATTGCACGGTATACATGCATGCGACTACAACAAATTAGCGGTCCCAGAATAAATTGAAAGGTTTAGCGGGACTCGACAGAGCAAAGCGGAATAGGTAATCGTCTAAGATCAGCTTAGGCCAAACCGCAGGTGGTCTAATTGCGAGCGGGCTTACCCTTCGGTAATCGCGCGATAGGGATGTCACATTACACGTGTAGAGATAATGCATCGTCCATGCAAATTCATGTCTTGCGTGTCTAAAGTTTATCCTTCATCGGCGTCATTCTCCCTCGCGCGTGAGATTCTCGAGTGTGTGCCGACGATGGTTAAGTGGTCAGAGAACCTCGTATCGTCGATTTTAATTACACTATAATTGTTAGTGCCCGATTATTTCTCAAATTCCACTTTACTCACTGCCATTCTTTCGCAGAAATTGGGTAATCCATATTGTATAATTATTACTGTTTTATTAACGATCAAACGTTATTTACGATGAACAATTATAAATTCTCGATGTTTCTATTATACTTTGAAATTGAATCGATCAACGTCAGTTGGAAGTAAAAAATCAGAGATAAAGAATCTGATATCTCATACACCTATAAACACATGGAATCGTATTTTCGATTTTTCATATTATCCGTTATTTATTTTCGATCAACTATGAAATCTGCGTTTTAATAAACTTTCCATCGACAACTATGATATAAATTATAAGAGAAAAGTTGAAATTTTCTATTGATGGAAAGAAATTTTCTATTAATTTTTATTTTCTTTCGCATTTACGATAATATTATAAGTCTGACATGCACTAAGCTGATAGAAAAATGATTTGTAGAGTACTTACATTGTATAGGATGGGATGAATTTGTCGCGATGTCGTTGCAACACCAAAGAGATTTACTGTCGATAATTTATTTCTGATTATAGATACAATATACATCGTAGGCTAGACGAAACACTTATTAGGTATATTAGCCTATCTATAAATGGTATGATGTGAACGCAACACAACGAGTTAGGAATGTAAAACGGATAGAAACTTATTACACCGCCACGTACAACGCGACGCGGACGTGTCCGAGGAAACATAAGTTCGATCGATGAATGCGAGGATGATCTCTTTTATAGTTTTCTCGTATCCCGCGTTAATAGAGGGATTTGCGCTCGTACGCTCGAGCGAATACGTTCTGCGTGTTGTTTGTATGTTGTTTGCGTATGCGTGTGTGAGTATGTGCGTGTGTATGTACGCGTGGGTGTAAACGGCACCGTTTCTTTTTTTCATTGAACATCATTGTCGCGACACATTTTTATCACTCTTGTCTTATTTAATTTAATTAGCTACTCTCGCACGGGTGGAGAGTGTGTGATCGAAGTAATTCGATAATATTTACACGGCCACTAATTAGTAACGTCCAATACGGAACTGGCAGTGTTCCGACATGCGGTGTTCGATCCGATCTGTGTTCGATCTATTTCGAAATTTACTGGAAATATGAAATTGCGCCGATCCATAATTCTTGACTTCAGTATTTGAATTCACTATTTTTTTTTTCGATATTTGATAGGAGGAGGAATTGAATTATATAAATTATCTTTTATGATTTACAGTTAAATTATTAATGTTAAAATATTCTTATATGAAAAATTATGTACTATTGTATTAATTATTAAATGTTGATTTAGGTCTAAGTAGAACAAGTATCTTCAAAACATTTGTATAAAAGTTATATGTAAAATTCTCATATACATTAAATTCTTTTAATGTATTTTTCTATAAAACAAGATTTAAATAGCAAATATTAAAATTTAACGGTAAATTATTAACAGGTTTTATATATAATGAAATTTAAATCAATTTCCAATATCTGTTTTTGGTAAGAATTTTACGCCTATCATTTCGTGCGTGGCGATCGTCAGAATTTTTATTGAAACTGTACATCATTCATTATCCCGTGCACTTTATCGGAACCGTTCATTGTTCGACAGTCAATTACTAATTTCATATACATCCGCGATCCGATCGTTCTTCACAATTAACGGGATACAAACGGAACTCCGCGATCCCATCTAAAATTCAAATGCGCGTAACCAACTACCCATCGAGAGATAATCTTTTTCTTTTTCTTTCGTCATGTCTGTCGCCGTTACATCAGATTAGATCGCAAATCGAATCGCACCGCATTTCTTCGCGCTATTGATCGCGCAACGACGCCTATATCAGCCGATACCTCGACGTTCTTCCGACATTACCCTTCTCGCATCGGGGGTTCGTCGAGGGATGGAGAAGTGCGACCTTGACGAGAATTTCCGTGTGGTTGAGATCGCGAATGGAATGCGAAGTTTTTTTCGAAACTTCCACGAGCAGTTCCATACGCGCACCTTCTCGCGAGTTCGCTTTGATTTAACCTCACTATCTTTATTTGCTTCTTTATTTCTCCATCCCCATTTCTTTTTCTTTACGGCTTCTGATTCGCACGGCAGGAATCCCTTTTCCTTTTTGCAATTCTACGCATTCTAAATTCTATTCTTTCTCTCTTTTTTTTTTTTATCTCCGAAAGCTGATTTAGGAAAGAGAGAGCCTTAAGATTTCTGCTTTTTCTCGCCACCTTTCCAATCAGTTTCCCCCGATGCGAAACGAATCGCACTTTCGTATGTCGCGTTTTTCCGCTTACTTACATATTCACAGCTATAGTTTCGATCCTTTCTCCTTTCCGCGAGAGAGATCGGTAAGTCCAGACGTAGCTTCTCTCGGTCAGACCGGATTGATCACGCTTGGATGCCGGCATCCTGGCCGGAAGATCTTGTCTTGGATATTGACATATTTACAATGTGTGGAGTTTTGTGAATTATTCTAGTCTCGCATGTGTGATTGTTGATACCTTCAATGATAGCGTATCAGAATATTGTGTTGTACGTACATACATAATGGCGCGCGTTATTCAGGAAGGAATCAGTCGACAGTGCTTTTATTGTTTAATTAATCCGATAGGGATTGTCGGTTGGTTCCTTCTCTTTGTAAGAAGAAGTCCACATAACTTTTTCATCTAAATTTGTCTAAAGAGCAAAAGTCAAATACCAATTAAATACTAAAAATGATTCTCTGAATTATAATGAAAAGCACAACAAATTTCATTGTTTCAGATATGTCGTTCAGTAATTTAATATCTCGAATTGTCTAAAATTTACATAATATGATTTAATATCTCTTAAACGAGAAATTGGAAATATTTTTCTCGCCGTAATCTCGGATATTATATTAATATAGTATTTAATTAATATCCAACTTTCGCTCTTTGATTACAGATGCCTCGAAATCACGTTGACATAAATTCTAACAAAAGTTTTTCGATTCGATATCGAGACTTTGACGATTGTGTATTAGAAGTGGTCGCTTGAAGAAGGCGAATCCTCAAGTATTGCAGAAACGTCGCGCGCGTTCACGCAATTAGAATTTTTTTTATGCGGTTTGTTGTTTCGCGCAGTTCGCGTGCGATTTCCATGAAAATATAGATATAGCGCATGGAGATATAGAAAAATGATGAAAGAAAGAGGAGGAGAGAGAGAGAGAGAGAGGGAGAAGGAGAGGGGGGAGAAAGAGAAATAGAGGAAAAAAGAGAGACAGCAAGCGTCATAATTATCACGTGACAACACCGTTGTAGATCATTAAAAAACAACTCATTTCCATTCACGTCTGGCCTGCTAAAGGTTAATGAGAGCGTTCGCGGGTATGCAGCGGCAAATCGAATATCGGAAAAGTGATCACGCGCTCAGTTCTGCTCATACATACGTACATACATTCGCGCACACATGGGAACATGGAATATTTTAAGATTACGTTAAAGCTATCCGATCTGGCACGTAGCCATCTTCGGTGGCCACGTCATGCGGCGATTTCGTGTAAGATTTACGGATGTAATTAGCACAGGCACACACTCTCTCATCCACTGGCGGATCCAGAGTTTCTCTTTCTTTCTTGCCCCCCTCCCCTCTCTTTCTCTCTCTCTCTTTCTCTCGCTCTGTCTCTTTTTCTTTTCCTTCATTTAATAGAAAATTTCAATAGGAGTTTACTTTTTTCAATATTTTTTCTAATTCATGCATTATGCTTAGCCAGGATTGTATAAAAAAAAACGAAAATTATTATTTATTAAAATTCTGGAAATCCTTTGTCTTGACGACCGGTCTATTAAAAATCTCCTAAACCCGCCGCTAAATATGGGCACGTAAAGCGAAAATCATATCGCATGCATACAAATTCACCGTCGGGTCCCGTCGGTTTTAAGCGAAGAATTTTTCGTCTTTCTCACATTGACTGGATGCAAATCATGATAACGACAATACGTTATTTTACGGTGACACATGGTATGCGCACGATGTCGGTAGAATTTGCATTTAAGTCATATCGTCGCTCGATTTACCGAATTATCTGCGGTATTTCATGTTGTATGCAATGTAATTAAAGTACGGCACATCACGATGTGTGCTCTGCTTCGTCGCGCACGATATAATTCATTTATGACGCCTAACATTACACACTAAATTCCAACGTTACTTCTCTTGACTTTTAATACCGCGTTCACCGTCACCGCAATGATCAAGATTATACCCACATGCATACACACGGCCGCACGCACGCATTCACGCACGCATGCACGCACGCACGAATACATACACAGGCGTGTCGTACAAAATGAATCGTAGTATAGTGATAAATGCGATAACGTCGTAATCGTCATATTGTCGAGACCAACTAAACAGTTAAACAGCCTTTTAAGTACATATTTACATTATACGAGAGAAGTAATGTCGATTGAAAGTCCGTCATCGACAATGATGGTTTGTTGTGTGCGAATGCCAAGTAATGTTCATTGAATTCGTCAAACTTTGGTGCATGCCGAGCGAGATGTAACGCACAAACGGAAAATGCAGATTGCGCATATCAATGCCTGGCATCGTGATCATTGATTTAATCGTCGAAATTAGGCTGCCTGCACTCGGTTTCCATGACCTGCGTGTGCGCATAATTATTATGCGAATATTGTACGGAACTGAATATCATTAAACGATAACCGTTCGATTATTCGTCATTAATTCGGCTATTATTAACCATCCATTGGGAATATGTGTGATAGTAAGTTGCGTTGCGCTAAATTTACCTTTTGTTCTCTTTCAATCATACATGTTGCATCATATTTGGAATATCGAAGAGTATTTCACTATATCTTGGGATACCTCCAATTTTACCCGATATACAATTTTATTCTTGATATTTTACGATTTAATAAACTCGAATGTGCTAAAACGAGAAGATAATGATTTTTTTTCATTATGTTTAAAAATTAATAAAACGGTCAGTTTTAATAAAACGATCTAAACGTAATAAGAGTCTTTGCTTTCAATGTCGGCGACGAACATATAATTTGGGGAAACGTGCAAAGTTGAGTGAATGTGAGGAGAAAATTTTTGCGTGCAGGTCTCATACCATCGAAGGCTAACGAATCGTCGCCATCGTCGTATATCGCGTCTCGTACTCGATAGCGCACACAATGCGCCGACTTTTTATAAATCGTCACGTAAAATCCTCTTGCTCGTCAGCGCATCGCGCTGCATACTAATTTGTGCCGTGCCGAATGAATAAAAGTGGCTTTCCGCATTTTCTTTTTCGTTTTTCTGTTTATATTCTTTTTTTTATCTCGTTGGTCAAATTTTCGAATAAAAAATATATACATCGCAACGTAGTTATTGGAAATTTGAACATGCGGAAAATTGGTAAATACACAGCTGACCGAAAAAAGATCGATCGATCGATCGTGTTGTAGAACGTTGATCGGAAAACTCCGATGATTAATTATTTATTTGAGTATGATCACTTAATATCTTGACATTGAATTCTTGATATTTAGCGTAAGAATAAATCAACGTGTCAAACATTACTACATAGATTTGAAAGTCTTTGGTTCGCCGCTATCAGAAACAGAAATCGACATTCTAATCGCGACAAATCTAAATCGCAAATCAATGAACCGAAGTGATTGATTAAAAAAGATAGAAGAAAAAAATATTGTCTCTTAAATAAATATGAATTTAATTTGTTCAATATTCGAAAGAAGACGTCTGATCTAATCGGACGTTTTTACTTATTTTGTTCATTAATTTTATAGTTTTAAGAATTAAGAAAGATGAAGGGTAACATGAATCGAGATTAAAATTAATTTACATTATTAGAAATACATAAATCAATAATTTTCGAAACCGTATTCACAAATACTAATATTGTTGTTATAATAAATCAAGATGATCAATCAAGAATAAAAGGATAGATGCGTGGAATTTGGGCGGTAAGATTTATCGAATATTGAACGAACGGACGCATCGTTTGACGTAATTTGATTTTTTCACTTATTTCCCTCCCTAACGCTCGACAATCAGGGACATTCGGGATTCGCGTAATTACGTTTCTCGCTCGAGATACATTCTCGCAAGTATCGAGATTCGACGAATCGTAACGGAGAACTTCCTTCACGGGTACGAGCTTATTCGAGCGTGCACTGATACCAGGGAGGTGGAATAACGAAACCGCGGCACGCACTGCTCCTTTTATTTGCGTATCCTGCTATCCGAATGAAAAACGGCACCCGGCGTGGCGCGGCGCGCGGCGTTCTAAGCGTATCACGCCTCTCCATGTTAACTGTTACGCGATTATTCCTTTTTTTCCCCTCACGTTCTCGTTCTTTCTTTCTCTATTCTTTTATTTCAGTACTCGAGTTCTCCGCTCCACGTCCAGTATTATGCGCAAGTATAGAATCTACTGTGCGCAGTCGGCACACCGATTGTCGCTGAATACTAACGCGCATCGCGACTACTAAGCACGACTCACAATCTGCTTTTTAGTACAAACTATTTAATGTGTAAATTAAAACTGCGAATTGTACAGCGCCAAACGTCCGGCTGTTGCAAAAATTTACGGAGAATCGCACGCGACTTTTTTCATACGCAAAATTGAATTTTAACCGATATAAGCATTTCGTACACGTGAGCACCCATGTTTCGCGAATCCGCTTTGGCAGTGGCCGTTTCGTCTCGGTGCTGGTATAAAAACCGTATAAAGTTACTTTACAAACTCTATAAACGTGCTAAGCGGACAGATCCGACAGATCTATCTCTCTAGCTGCGGAAGAGACACGGAATGCTCAAGATAAAAGTTTAATCCGTATCGCTCGTGTTCGTTTCGAATTAAAAAATGACACGCATCCACTTGTATATTTTGCGATGCGACATCGACGTGGTCGTAAATATATCAGCTTTTATCCCTAGATTGCAGAGAAAATAATATATACTGACATTTTCCAAAACACAAATGTATTTGACATTTTTTTCTCTGAGAAAATATTCTCGTCAAATTACTTTTGTCACGATAAAGAATCTCTTGATCCAGAAGTAGACTTGTGATATGAAAGAATAGACGAGGGTGCCCTTATCTCTCTTTCTCTCGACAGGCTTTCCTTTCATTCTCCCAGCTCGATATCGTTTTGGGCCAACGTTCCGTTCGGGAAACGCGCAACGACCCAACGACGTCATTCACCAAGTGAGTTTGCTATGCTGGCTTTGTAACGCGGCTCTAATTCGCGGCGGTAACGACCTCGCTGCTGCGCTTGTAACCGGAGTCGGAAATTATACCGACGTTTAGTTTTGCGCCTTAATGAGTGGCGCGCTCTTCGGCAGAGGTGGTCGTTGGACGATGTACTTCGTGGACTTAAGTATCTAACATGAATGATAATGTAAATTGACTCAAGTGCTACATTAAGTTAGAAGATTCCGCTCTCTTTCGTATTTATATTCATTCGACGACGCGTTTATATCTTGCATACAACGTAAAATGCGAATATTCTCAGGAAAATATACACGTTAATCTTTATTCGATTCCCGTTATCTTTGTTCTTATAAATATAAAGAAAAAGACTATTTGACATTTACTCTCTCCTTTAGTTTGTACCGACAAAGTTATCGCAGAAAATGTGTACATTTCTCATCTACCAAAGCGATCATAAAATAATCATTAAAAAATGTCTTTTCCTTGATTTGAAAAGAAAATGTTCGAACAAAAATCTATTTTTTAAGTTTTACGTAACTGTTTGGATTCTATGAAGATAACGTTTGACGTGATGCAGATCATATTTTTCTGATTGTCTTGTTTATTCGAATAGAAATACGATTACATACGAACAATTCGTATAAAATATATAAAGATAGTGGCGAAGTAACAATCAGAAATGAAACAATAACATTTATCCCGTTGACGTAATATGAGAAAAAGTGCCGCTCATTTTTAATTAAAGCCGGCTGCACGTACACGGAGCTGCGGACATCCCGGAAAAGCGAAACGAGAGGAAAAACGAGCACGTCCGACCGAGTGCGAGCATATAGAGAGTCTCGTTTGCCGGTCACGAACGGTATTCTCATGTCGGATGCTATTATAGTAAAGAATAAAAGTGGATGGAAATACCAAGAAACGACGATAGGCACGCGTTGCATGCACTCCGAACCTCCTCGGTATTGCGCAGCGTCATGTTCACTTCCTTCGAGGCTTTCCATCGACGATTGAAAATGTATCGAAGAATACGATGCTCTACAGCAGAAGTACAGTTGCTGGATAGCGATCTTGAATTATTACAATGCCTCGAAATCACGTTCGTACATAAATCAGCCAGATCCTTCGCGCAGAAAACCCGAGAAAAGCTCCGCGAACCAGTTTAACTCTTTTTACTAAAAGCCGTACGATGGTTCTTATCATACGCTTGTTACGTACGAAGAGTAATTTTTAATGTGTTTCTTTATTGCCAATTTATGGTATTATAGTTTGACTGCATTCGGAAACATCGCTCGGATGCCTCCGATGCCTCGGATTCATCTGTCCTTATTTAACATTTAATGTTAAACAAGGGCAGATGATGAATCCGAGGCATCGGAGGCATCCGAGCAACGTTTCCGAACGCAGCTTTTGTATAAATATATTAATAGTGCTCTTATAACAAGCCGTTGTACGTTTTCCATTCTTCGTCCGTCATTGTGAAAATGTTGGACCTAGATGCGTCGATAGATGATATCTGCCGGTCACTGATTTTATCTTCTGGTTGTAGCATTAGATACCTATTGCTTTTTGAGAGATATGTTAGTGTTGTATACTTCGGATATCCTCGCGATGATACTTTTCGTTGAAAACGTCGAATTATAATGACCGCGATTGATGTTCAAACCGCGCGTTAATCCAGTGCTTGTAAAGGGGTAGGATTAACGGATGTGCAGGGTGAGCGCATATACGCGCGAAAACATAATAAAGAGTACGAAGCCGACCGTACTTATATAGATACATCGCGTCCGCTTGGAGAACCTCGATACCGACATTATGCGGCGTACCTCGCGTTTAAGTTGATAAATGAAGGCGGATCGGTGTGTGTCGTCACGCGACCTACTACCACTCCCATGCACTTTTTTCCTGTCAGTAGTTGGGTAACTGACTGATTTTCCGACCAGGAGGAAGAATGGAGAGGTAACCGATCGTGGATGGGAGGCAATGGAGAAAGGATCCACTAAACGTCCACCTCCAGCCGAAGGGCCGAGGATCGCTATCTTTTTTGTCCGGGAAATAAGGGTCTAGAGACAGGGACTTGATTATCCGGTTGACGACGACAGCGACGACAAGAGGCGTTCTTACGCGTGGTCGAGCTATTGTATTACTGATCGTTGAAAACTTTTTTAATCACGTTCTTCCGTTGCGGATACCAGGAACTGCTCGTCTTTTTCGTACTCACGCGCACGCACACGCGCTTTCAGCTCAAGGCGTTTACCCGCACTTTTTTCATTCATTATTCATATTTTCCGCTACCATTTACTCCCGTTCGCGTTCGCTCCAAGTTTTATTAATAGTTACGAACCCGACGTCGTCAACGGTAGCGAAACGCGGTCATACTGAATTATGCGGTGTGCCGAACAAGAAGTCGTTTACGAGTTCCTAAATGTATTTTAAATCGGTCACCGACTATAATAGCTATTTGCGCGCATCCCGATTGGTAGTTGTCAATAAATGAGAAATATCTAAATGTCTTCTCATTTTCGTTGAAAAGATAGAGAGAATCAAAGAATCATATAAAATTCTGCGAGATTGCTTTTTAATAAGATTTTTAAACGGATGATGCATTTCTGTGACGTGTATACGGGAATAATTTCATTAACATAAATTGGTAGATTTTGGCAAGATTTTTTTTTTTAATTCTTTAATAATTTCAAATATATATGTCTAAATGGAAAATGCGAATTTTATCTCAGCATTTCAATACGATTTAAGAATGGGAGGATGAAAGAAAATAATGAGCAATGAATCTTTTCGTAACGACTTTGTTTCGACGAGAAGTAGACAAAGTACCTACAATGTAAGAAACAAATGGGACAGCAATAGCGCGAGCAAGAATTATGAGTTACGCTGAGGGCGTCGCAGAAATTCGATATTATACTCGAAGCTCCCCGTACCACTCGTAAAGACAAATAGAGAGTTGTTGAAAAAAGAAAATTGCGAGAGCTAATTGAATTGAATGTATCTCGTATCTTTCGCGTACACTTGATCGATTAGGACGATGCGTTCTCGTTGCTACTCTCATCGCGTACACCATTCTTGCGCTCACGTGCACGCTATACATATACGGGTTGCATGCATGACCGACTTTTTTTCATTATCTTCTGTCTTCTACGGGAAATGCTCTCCCGAGAAGTAGGAAAATAAATTTACTTGATATCCCGCGATTTGTTTTTTTTTTTCTTTTCCTTTGTCAACACGGATGGATTTGTATTTGTAGGATTGCGTAAACAATGCAAACACATACATGAAGAAAGATTCTGCATATTTGAATTAATTAAGAGGATTTCATTTTAATCCTGTACTGTAAAATATTTTCATCCGACGTTTTGTGCATGCTGTTTTATTTATATTAATTCTGGCAGAAAGAAGTGCGTTTACGAAATTTAATTTGTTTTATATGACAAAGATATGATCGTTAGTCGAAATCTCGAAATCTTGCACACTAAAGGTACCGCGGTGGATTAGTTCTATTAATATTAATATATCTTGAAAAATCCTTTTATGTATATTTATGTTGTCACATAAATATGTTTTGCTTTGTAATATAAAAGATTCTGTTCTTCCTCGAAATTTTGAAACGCATCAAATAACGCGATTGAATTTAATACAAATATCATTATACATGATGAATCTCGCTTTGTCTCTGCACCTTTTGAGGTAACTGTCGGAACAGAAGAGTAATTACTGCTGAATCTCATAACGCGCAATTTCTATTTCGCGTAAGCAAATTGCGCCGCTTTAAACTTAACGACGTTCTTTGATTGTCGAGTAGCGGGATAGTGTTTAGTCGAGACAAATCCAAGAAATAGGTAATCTGAAAATCGCTACTTGTCGTCGATCGATAGTCGCGTGTTGTACAAGTTTTATCGCTCACTAATTGATTTTAAAATGCCATGCGGTAAAAAAAAAACAATAAGAAAAGAGCCAAGACGCGTGATCCGATTACGCGGTAATCGCCTAGGCTCCGCAATACCTTCCGGCGTAGAAATTCGAGATTTCGCCGTTCGCTCTTTAGTGGCCGGAAATGCGGCGTCAATATTGGAACACGAGACTGACTCTGGAGGATCGACAAAAGGTTCCTTGTGCATGCCGCCAAGGAAGAATCGGTGTATCGCGGTATACAGAGGTGCACACTGGTCGTAGTAACCGATGGCCACACAGGCGCGAATTTCGAAGCGTATACTTGGTCAAAGCCGCTACTGTTGCATGGCAACGATTCGTTCTCTCAGATTCTCTCGTCCTCGATGCACTCGCCGCTAGTCTTGTCAGCTGACAATGAGAAAGTCCATGAGTCGGCAGACGTTTCGAGTATATTCGAAATAATCGCGGAGAGAAAAACAAGCACTGGAGACGCGTATCCAGTATCCTCTTCTCCATATTCTCAATCGTTTTTTGCTTGAACACATGTTATACATTTCACTCTTCATTATTTGCGGTGTGTACAAGATGTCCTAGAAGATTCACGTTTTTCTCGAACCAGAAGTATTGGCAGTCGTACCGAAAAGAGAGTCGATTGTTTCGAAGATCTCTAAGTTGTGAACGATTCGGAATTCGATGTTCTTGGACGAAATACAAAATGAGTCAAGTGAAAATTACGTTCCAATGCTTTCAAGAACTTGAAGAGAATTTTAAATTGAGGATCGTTAGAGGATTATCAGAATGTTTAAATGAATTCGATGTGAAAACGCGTGATTTCGGCGACATCTTGAATAATAATTTCAATTGCACTTTATTCAGTTTTATGAATATGGAATTATGCTTTAGTCAACGAATAATGATACTTATCCATGTTTTCGGTCAAATTTATGATTTTATTTATGAATAAGCAACCTATTGTTATAATAAAACCGATTGTTCATCGACGGTTATTACATATAGGAATTTCGTGATTTCTCTTACATGTATTGTATTGTATTATTGTATATTCGCAATTCCGAATCGCGCGCGGTCTCATTGTTAAAAGCATCATCCTGTAGTCGTCGCGCTGCCCTTCCGGACACGTCGTCGTCGCTCGGTTGCATCGACAAACGGCGCGTCGTTGCGAAAGAGTTCATCGTTCCGGTGCACAGTCAAAAGCGTCTCCGTCGGATGCACATCGTCGCACGTATCTCGCTGTGGCTTCCATGACACCTGGGCACTTCCATGTTCGCACAACTCGTGACGGAAATACCTCTCTCTCTCTCTCTTTCTCTCTCTCTCTCTCTTTCATACATTCTCATTCACTCGTTCTTTCGTTCTCTCTCTTTTTCTTCGCTTTCTGGAAAGCGTCTTCTGATTTCTCCCTTCGAAAATGCGCGATGGAATGGAGCAATTAGTAAAGTAGCAGACACAGGCAGAGCAGAAGAGAGTACAGCCTCGGTTGTTTGGCCTGACCGCCGTGCTGCATTGCCGCGGGATACTCTCCTGAAACAGAGTGCAACACTTAAATTTTCTGAAGACTCGCGGCGCTTGGCATTCTCGCTCGCCGTTTTCTATTCTTCTACTCTCCTTTCTTTTCACATTATCTTTTTTGTTGTCCAGCCGAAATGGAATGCAATTTAGCTAATTATTTTCCGTAATTGGCGCGGTTTTTCTCCTTGGTAAAATGCACTCTTCCATTCCAAAAAGAGAATTTATCAATCCTAGATGAGTCACATGACCATCAAACAGTCTTAGAGAGATATTGAATTAATATTTTATATTAAAAGATAAGCTGTATATAAATAGTCATCATAAAATCGTAAAATAGCTTACGTCTATGATGAATTAACGATAATTACAGTATTCACGTTAAAAATTAAAAATTTGCAACAATGTGCAACAATTGCCACAAGATACTAACGAAAAATCACAAATTAGTCAAATAAAAAAAACAGAGATAAAATATTTCTTAATAAATCTGTAGCACCTTATTCACCATAAAATTTAGATAAGATTTCTCAGAAGTTTATGCTTCCAATGTTATTCGATGTTCTGTTTTTAATATACACGATCGTTGTTAATCACGAGCTGACAAGAAGTTGGCGCATCGTCTTTGTATCATCGATTACTCACCGTTGAGTACGTGTACAGTGATCGATTTCGGTTGAGCATTACTGGGGTTACAAGTGTACCGTCCCGAGTCCGACGGCTTCGCTTCTTGCACCAAGAGGAAACTCGTCGTGCTGTCACCCTTCTCCGTGACCACGGAGACGCCGCCTCTGCTCGAGTCGTAGCTGATTATCTAGAACAGAGATCGGGCGATCGTTCTGAAACAAGGTAGCGTCTCTCCGAGTGGATGAGAATTAAATCACAGTGAAGATGGAAGCGAACCGGCTAGCTAATGTCCGATACAATTTTTATTAGGCAGCTCCTGTGAAGACGATAAGCGTGGAGACAAGCTCGTAGAAGGACTCCATTTCGGTTCGCGGAGAGCACGGACGAGGGTAGAAAAAATATCCATATCGTTAAAAGAAATATCCCTCTTTTAATGAAAATTTTTAACGCGTATAAGATTGAAAGAGATTGTAAAGTATATCCCACGACGTTTAGTGATACGAGAGGGGTTTGCCCCGACGTTCGGTGCAAATTACCTCGCCGGCGACTTATGCCCCGAGAATATTTTTCAAGATAAATATTATTCCAGGATCAAATTTTCGATAATGGATCTCAGTTTATTGTTCAGCTTTTTATAATTTTTAATTATTCCCTCGAATTATTGGTAGATGCGTCAATTTTCTTAACAGGGTTCGGTAAAATAACTGATACGACTTATTTGAAATAAAAAATATAAAATAGGTTCCAAGAACTTATTTAAAATATTAAATAAGAAATAGGTCACAAGAAATTATTTAAATTATTAAATAAGAAATAGGTCAGGAAAAGTTATTTAAAATAACAAATACTAAATTACTTTTTAATTTTTTTTATTTAAAATATATATTTTAAATAAATTTATTTGAAATAAGACCGAAGCCTAAAAGTGCTTAGAAAATATTGAAGAAAATGAAAGAATTATTTCTGTAATTCTCTCTTGTTGCAAAAGTAAAACCTGACACATTTTTTATTATGAAAAATAAACTTACACTTTGTTGTTTAACAAAAGGTTAATGTTTCTCGCATGCAAAGAATACTTAGACTGTTAGAATAATCAAAACATTTCACGAATGTTATTTAAGCCTGCACATTTACGCTGGAAAATTGGCTGCAACGTCCAAATGCTCGTAGTGCACTCGTCTCAAGACCCCGACGAACGCGCGTCGTGTTTATCCTATGTCTGTTCCACTTGACAACGCTTGCGAGTGTCGCTTTAACACGAGGTTGGTAGAATCCAACATTCGGTATACGCGAATGAAAGGAATAAAGAGCAGAAAACGTCGCGAGAGCTAAAAAGGATTTTTAAATAAATAATCCGCAGGAACCTTACGACAGTGTACCTTCGTCTGAGAGGTACGTAAGCCTTCTTAAGGGATTGAGAATTGTAGAGCATCCTTGACAACATGTTGGATATTTGCTTCTTGGCTATATTTCGGTATTAAAAAATTCGGACGTCATCAGAATTATCTTGGTAAAAAGAAATGTCAAATGAAAAATCAATAATCATTAATTTAATTTCTCTTGCACGCTGTACTTTCATAGAAATCATTTTTTAATATTTCAAATTTAAAATTTTTTGCTAAAATACGATATCTTCTTTATAATTCAATAAACAAAAGAATTTAAAATTGTTATATTATTAGATAAAGGAGCAATAGATAAATCAATTCCTTAAGTAAAAAATAGCATTTTGTTATTTTTAACTTCCATGTATATCAAAATATAATTCAATCCATTTCTGTGGTTAGTTTTAAAGTAAACAAAGTTCATATTGATGTATGCACTTAATAAATAATAAACTTAAATTTGTGTGAGTCAAATTTAATATATTTTTTAATCAAATTATTAATTCCATTATTTTAGTTAAATTAACGACATATTGAATAATGGCAGTGACAACTTATATAATAGAAATTATTAAAAATAATTTAAATCAGGTATCCTATATCCGTATGAATAACACATTATGTTATGAATAATAGAATTAAAATAATTACATGTCAGTACATGCATTAATTAATGTAGTACAAAAGAATTCTATTAAAGAGTCTCATTGCTTTACCATTATTTACTTCTCGATGCACAGGTTCTGATATTATATTGTACGCTCAGATTTTTTTCATTCAGAAAAAAGAGCAAATCTAAATGATTGCATACAAAGCGTAATTGTTTCATTCTGAGAAGAACAAAATACTTTTTTGAAGTTTCTTTCATTAAGTGTGTAAATATAAGCTGTAAGTACTCGAGAAAATTTAATCTTTCCGGATTGCTGCATTTCCTGCGCGGTATCAAATCCCGAGGATAAGAGTATACAATATCGGTCGCCAAGCTGTTTATCTCCCATCGTTCCATAGTCTCAAAGCGTGCGATTAATCGGACGAAAGTTAGCGGCCGCGCGCCGCGCCACGCCGCCCGCCGCGAGTTTGATAAGCACCGCGGCGCTGCACTGCTTCCTTCCGTTCCGTTATCTAAACCGCGTGTTGCGGTCTAACGCAGAATAATATGCGAAACTTTCGTTGGAAAGTCCATAGTTAATCCGGCCGTATACATATATACGAGGCGCAATAATGCCGGCGTACTCAGACACATGCATTCATGACATGCTCTTCTGCCGCTTACGCTTCTGAGAGCTGAACTTTCCTTATCCTATATGAAACGGGAGCTCGACGTTGGGTTTTTATAATCCGCCGGTAACTCGTAAATTAATGTTTCGAAGGGCGTTCGTCTCTTCAGCTGCTTGTGCTCCTCTATACACAAGCACAAAATTAAACAACACCGACAAAGTTGTTTTCTCAAACTTACGTAACACAAATGTAAACTTACGTTTCAGGAATTCATTAAACTTTTACGATTCATCCGTAGGAAGTTTGTACGTTTTTTGTAACGCAGGTTATGCGAACGATGAACCGAGCATGATCGCTCTTAAATATTTTGTGATATATGAATATATGTGTATTGAATGTTTAATGTGCTGCGTTGCCGTTTTCTATGTTACTCACGTTCACGATACGCGCGAATTATTATTGTAAACGATGTTCTTGTAATTACTCGGGCAAACGATGTGTTTCGAATTGAATTGATTTTTATTTAATTCTACTCGATCATCAGGATGGATAAATAATATCCAATTTTCAGTTCATTAATCGTATAAAGTGCTGACTCTGCATTGACAATTGAATTAAAATAGCGACCAATTACTCACCGATTAACTCTCGTGACTGTAAATCGATTTGAAATAAATGAACGTTACATTTAAACTGAATATTTACATTTTTTGTTCTGTCAGTTACAAAATTTTATTATAATATTCCAACTCTCTTTTACTTTTTTTTTCTCTCTCTCTTTCTCTTTTTCTTTGATAAAAGGCGATTATATTTTATATAATTTTCAATTATTAATACGTGTTAGTGTATTACATAACACAAATTTTTATTATTAAAATTGAATGAAAATTATACATGAAACGAAATTAATACGATAAGAATTCAATTAAGACTAACATTTCTCATCAATATCAAATTAAAAAATGCAAACTTTCTTATTTATTTATTTAAAGAAATTCAAAATGTAAAAAACTCACAATTTGTATAAAAATGTCGTAAGAAATTAAAGACTGCTGGCACAAGACTCATTCAATCTACAAATTCATTGTAAATTTATTTGATATTATCAGCAGTGAGAGAGCTTAGCTTAGTGAGTCAAATAATTTTGTCTTAGAATTTGTAATTTTCTCAAGTTTTAAAGACGCATACGGAAGTTTGCACGAGGGGATAAAGAGGCAAATGAAGATGAGAGAGAGTTTCGTCAACCTCATTACATGTTCTTACTGGAAATTGGCATTCTACAAGATTGCTGGTCGACTTAAACGGAACATCTTGGGCTCAATGGTCCGTTGAAATGGTCCGTTTTCTTCTCTTCCGCTTCTTTACGGTTTAGTACTTTGTCTTATCAGTTTTCGTTCGCGTATTTGATAACGGCGTTCTTTGTTCTACACTTAGTTTACCCTTTTCTTATGTTTGTTCGCACATTTTCTTTCTCTTTTCCTTCCATCATTTATTAAATGTCGTTTCAACTTAGCACTTTAATAGTCTATTTTAGTTCTTATCGCCGATCGTATACCATGTGGTAGAATATTGCAAAACGACAAAATCGACTGCTTTGTCGGATAGCGCAGATTATCGTCGTGTGATTGCTGAAAACGTATTGAAATTATTAACAAAGCGGTTGAATGCACTAGTCATATTACACATGTAGCCGCACATTGCGTAATGTATAAGTTTTTAATGAATTTGCACGAAATATTAATTTGTTAATACATTAATAAATCGATTGACATCGTAGGCAAATTATATGAATTTAAATATACATATATTTCTGCGTATAAAATACAAGTGGATTAAGCAAAATTACAATACGGTGATGTCGTCCGCAGGTATATTGCATAGGTATGGAAAATGAAACGACGCCAATTCGCATACCTATTATCGCAACTGCTGTTTTTGCTTTGGCCATTTTTCGAATTTTTCACTGATTTAACCAACGAGATTTAATGTATTTTGCTTAATTCCTTCTGGTAGTTATCTAGTATATGACTTTCATTTTACATGATGTACACTATAATCAGTTTTGCCTCTCTGAAAATTTCGAATTGTCGAAAATCAAAAGAGAATTAAATCTAATCTTATAATAACTAATTACATACAAGAATTAAATTATGATTTATTAAATATTTATTTCTAGTCCATATTCCTCTTTGCGACATTCATCGTTTCTGTTTATCTCCATGTCGTTCTTATGTCATCATTTGCCATTTCGTTTGCTTTGATAAATTCAACTTTCAATCCAAAGCTCTCTCAGGCGAATTTTCTTCACACCGTTCGGCTGTGCCTCTTGCCGAGAAATAAAGTTGCCAGTTGTTACGTTGAAATCGGCTGTTATTTCAGGATTTCGTTATTCCTCGAGATGGCGAGCATCCAGCTGTATGTCGAGCGCGGCAAAATGTTTCCAAAAAGCGACGTACTGTATTCTACAGTATGGCATCGTGATATCGTTGGTGTATCACCGGGATCCTGACGTGTTTACCGTGAGATATATTCAATACTATATATACATTCGATGTGACACGAGTTTCACTGCTGACCAACCAAACCGTTTAATCGAATGCAACATAGATCGTTCCATCCGGTTAGGCGTATCATTCAATATTCGTTGGGTAACTGCAAGAATCTCTACGGGTACTGTAGATACTTTTCAGCATCTCAAAGGTACATTTCTGTGTGCACGCTCTCGTTCGCCCGAATCTTGGAAAATTACTGAAAATTACAGAGTCTGTATTTGGCTCGCGCAATATACTCGGCGTTTATCCTTTTCCCTAATTTTACTTTAGGTTTTCTATGGTGGAAAATCCTAGAAAATTGCATCTTATATGCCACGAAGCACTCTGAAGACAAAATCTCATCTGTTTAAGTACTCACGTTGCGCGTACAATGAAAAACAATTTCAGAAAAATCTTTTAATTATTGTTTCATTGTAATCTCATTATGCTTCGCATATTATCTGATATATATAATAATAGATAATGTTAATGTTATATCTAATGATAATAAATATCGTATGTAGTAAAATACAAATCTTCGTACGAGTCGAATAAAGATTTAGAAAAACAGGACCGCGTACTGTCACAAATATAAGGTCACCAACGTATTATTCTTTCATTTATTCAAATTTTATGCTCGACGCTTCACATTCACGTTGAAATAATAAGTTTGTTATCTCCCGTCTAGGCAGAATAGTCTCTCGATTTCTCACAGAAAATGTTTGAAGCTGCGTAATCGTGGTTCTTGTATAATTAATGCCTGTCTACCGACGTTATTCTCAGCAAGGAAAACTGTGAGAAAATTTCAAGTTTTTCGTTAATGTGTGCTCGAGTCTTATTTCCAGTGCCGTACATAACATCGATTTTCAACTAAATATTCACTAATTAACTCGCAGCAATTATGTCAATCCAGGGTTAATAATAAATGCGATTTGACTCGATTAGCACATACACTAGCAATTCGTTAAGTTAATTTGTTTTCTTTGTACCACCTATATTATATGTGCGTTCTTTTTAAATTGCCAATTACCTCGCTTCCCTCGTTCTCTTAAAATTGCTGCATAAGAGGAATTTATTTTACAAAAAAGCTAGAAAAAATATATTCTGTTCGAGGTACGTATCACGTACGAACATAACACGATTGCATTTTAACGACTTGCTATTAACTTTTTATCGGTACCCGGACAGTAACAGACATGCAGACGGTCGTAAATAAAAGCGATTCAGCGTGAAGGGACACTTTCATTTCGTACGTGAGTAAACAAAATAAAGATTATAGTTGATTCGGATGTATTTGCACGAAAATGAGGCGCCCATGTATGTGCGTCATGCGGCAAATGGCTGCGGATAAACGCAAAATAACTTTTACGAGTATACATAAATCCATTGTTGTTTGTCTTACACGCCTTACGGCTCTGTTTTGATGGTAACGAGGGCTCTCCTATATTCAGACGGCGGAATATGCTTTTTTCGCGAGTCGCCTCGAAAGATTGATACGTGCGACAATAAAGTTAACACATCACCGATGAGTCACATCACTCTTTATGTCTTTGGACATGTCGGTCAAGATCGTATAAACGAAAAAAGTTTGAGCGAGCTACGGCCTATGCCGAGGGGGTAACCACTAGCTGAAATATTGTCCCACAGATTACATGATTTCATATGATTACAAATAATTTTTTTCACTACTAAGTCATTTGGTAAAATATACGATTTTATTTAATATTATACAATAATTTCTCGTGGTTGCATATGTAATTATCGGATTATAGGTACATAGAGATTTCATATGAATTTTTTATAATGATTTCGAGGACTCTGTTCCACGATTACATTAAGTGGTTACCCTCTCGGCTTATGCAATATTGATTTTTAATTACTGCGATTTTTGTTCACGGGCATTAATATACTCGTGCTTTCATTCATCCGAACTGTAACCACAGATCTGTAAAACATGCTTTTATTCCTGTCCTTGTAATAAATGTTGCTGCCAAATCGCGAAAATCGATTTGGCAGCGGCATTTAATCCTCACTCTCTTTTCTTTTGGCAAATTTCCATGAGCGACATAGGTATAAATAAGATGGAATATGTTATTTTGTTTAACTATTTCATAATATAATATTTTTAAAATAAATCAATTTACTCTCGACTGATTTGAATGAAAATGCACAGAGTCAATAGAAACAAAATTAGATAAATACAAATAACGCGCAATACATCGACTGTGTGTGCATATAGATTTATTACTGTATGACAGTTAAATGTTATTAATCCTAATTAAGAAATTATATGTGACAAATATATTAAATTTTTAACGAAACGATCAATTTTTCTTTACTTTTATCGAATTTTCGAAACCAAATTTTTTCCTCACTGAATTTTAGCATAATGTCCAAATATTATTCGCGCGTTTTTAAAACTTGGAGTATCTTTAAGATGTAGAGATATTTTAATATCGTATCGCGTTTTCATCGTACACCTATAAGTAACAGCGCGTCGCTACAAGGTAGCCGCAATAGACGCGAGCATGAAATTCAATCAAAATCAAAGGGATAAGGTGTATCGGAGCGTGAAAGCAAACGCGCCCGGGTGGCTCTGGTAGATTCCTTGCGGCCGGAAAATGTTTCGCGTTGCGGTGAATCGATCGGGGCGACTTTATTATCGGGAGAGAGAATTTCAGTCAGTTCCCCCGAGACGATTCCTAAGGGTTGTTCCTCCCGTTCCTTATCGGTCGTAGCAACCGCGTACATCATATCCGAAGGCCATCATAACATCCTCCCCGAGCGCATGAATCATTATGAGCGTGCAAAATCGCGGTTATGGATATGAGTAGCGCTATAAGTTGCCTGTCCTTTAATCGATCCTATGGGAACTTCTATGTAATTTCTTATGAGGTCTCTTTGCCAAAAGTATCGGAAGCGCTGACGAAATATTTAAAGAGGATGATCTAGAGACACACTTTGGTCTGTTGGACTAAGGAAGCTTTCGCGGAAATCCACACGAGTAATCCTCCATGCAAGTGCAAAGTGAAAAGTAGTCAAGATAAAACGAAAGTGTGTGTTTGTGTGTGTGTGTGTGTGTGTGTGTGTGTGTGTGTGTGTGTACTCGTACAGGGATTCTCGTAAAACTATTTCAACGATATTATTTCAATTGGGAAATGCGACATAATACAGCTCTTCTGAACTTGTTTTATCACATTCGATATCAATTACAATAAGATAACAAGAGTCTACATATACAAAGCGCTGCGAGAATACACATTGATACGAAATGTTCCGAGAGAATCGTATCAATTACATTTATGCATGAAGTCAACATTACTCTGTTTAACACTGTGCTGATAAATCTGGCTCTCGCTATTCGCACGGGGTATTATCAATATCTTCCATAGTACATCACGATAAAGGACGAAGGAACTGACAGAATGATATCTGAGAAATTAGGGAGTCCCTCTCGGCTCATTTACGGTTCAGAACCTCCTTCGAGGCTGCACGCGTTAGTCACGCACGACGGAGTTCTCTTTAAGGCTTGCGAGCGAACGTTGTTTCTACGTACCCAAGCGAGTCCCAAAGCTCTCGGTCAGGGCTTAATGCGCCTAATGGAACCTCCTGAGTGCCGTTACCAATTTTGCCGCGACTCTCACGATTTAGCGGCGAGCCAGCCAACCAGGACATTATCAAAATTTATTGGTCGGTCAGCCGTTCGCAAACAGTCGCCGCCACCGTCGGAATGTTTTATGATCCCCTTTGTACGCGCGCACATACTTAATTCATCCGCCAGAAAAACTTTGTTATCGTGCTAAAAACTACAGAAAGATATGTCGTAAAAATCCTAAGTTCCAGAATATTAATAAAGGCTGCCGATAAGAGATTTCATTACAAATAAATATTAAAATAGGAAAATAATAAAATATATTTTTCAGTTTGATAATTAATTCGTATTTGATAATTTATTGACTTATTTAGGTTTCATTAGTGTTTCGTCATTTTAAACGGAAATATCAAAAACATTTTTTTTATAGAAAAAGAAAATTTTTAGCAGAATATTTGCATGTTACAACATATTTTAAGGGCGGTATTCATAGTCCGTTCTTATTTCAAAATCGTCTTAAGTAATGTCTTAAGATGCTAATACGGCCTTCTGATTGGTTCACGACTTCTTAAGACTGTACTTAAGACGGTCTTGAATATAAGATCTGACTATGAATACCGGCCTAAGAGTTTAAATTCGAGTTTTTAGATATTATTTTTGGTTGGCTTAACCATAAACTCGTGTGTGCGATCTGTATGATATATTAATTGTAATAAATACCGCGCAAACACTCTGAGAATACTCTTATTATACGAACGGATAAATATTGTCTATTATCTCTTTCTTTGATGGTCGAGACTGTGACGAAAATATTTCAGTCGGAAAGATGCAAATACCACTCGATTAATTCTAAGCTACGGAAACGTTTCAAGCTGCTCAACATTCTTGTATGACAGCAGGTGGTTAAGTGCGCCTACCGTCCTCTATCAGTGCTCTAATCGGAACTGTTCGACTTCCTGGAGTTCCAAGCGAAGTACCTAATTAGGGACGACCTTCGCCGACGCCTGTACGGCCATTTATCACGCATCTCTTCGCTACTATTACTTCGCAGTAAAATTCGCGAGAGGTAGATTTCTCAGATACAGACATTTGAAATTTCTGCTAGTCGTATTATCAAGGATTCTCGAAATTATACTGATCGAAAAGAACGAAATAATCAATTTTTAACAGATAAGTTTCGTTCTAAAAGAGAACTTTACCATTTTTCCTATAAGTATATTTTTTATCAAAAATAAGAGATTTCTTTTAAATTATAAATTTTATTTTTTTAAATTAAAGTTTTGTAATTTTTATAATTAAGCCTAAATGTCTCCTATACTTTTTTACAGACATTATATTACATTTTTATACATTATTAATAAAATAATCATTTAATAAAGGAATTTTCTCGTAATTAAAAAGTCTGATGCGATAGATTATTTTAATTAAAGGAGAAAATGAAACTTAATTCTCTTATCTAACAATAAGATATAAATAGTTAGAACATTATGTATTTATTTCGAACTGCCATTTGTAAAAAGTTAATTTTCAAAAAATTCTTAGGATGTAATAATAACAATAGTAGCAACGACATAATAATCTCAAACAACTGTGTGCGCAATAAACAAGACGAAGAAAGACGGAAGTTTCAGCTGAAAATTTCATTTCGCGGAAACTTGGTCTCGCGGCGGCGAAGCAGAAACTTATTCGACGTGTTGCCTTCCGTAATATTAGAATATATCTCGGGAAGTGGGATCATCATTAATTATCCGTGTGCAAAGTCAACGTTGGCCAGAATCGCGCACGTCAGTAATATATCTAGGTCTTGCTAATCGTGCGATATTGCATCGTCTGTGTATTATTCGTTTCGCGTAAATGATGCGCGCTTAAGCTCAGAATGTTTCTCAAATCAATTCTCCTAACAGTACGATTACTATAAAAATACGAATAATAATGAATCGGGAGATAGATCGAACTTACCGCATCGTTGTGATTCCAGAAAATGTAGGCGGGTGGTTCTGGACTCTGCAAGACGACGCACGTGAGATTGATGGTGCTACCTCGATTGATGAACAGTTCCGGCGCACCTAAAATCTCGGTTTTTGGCTCTGAAAAGTAAAAATGTGTCTTTTTATACGAATAATTTTTTATATCCGATTTATTCTAAACTGTCGCGAATACATTTGTGCTTGACGGGAGAGAGAGAGAGAGAGAGAGAGAGAGAGAGAGAGAGAGAGAGAGAGAGAAGACTGCAGGAACTTTAAAGTACAGATTGTTATATAGCTATTGCTACATATGTAAGGGTGACTTATTATCATGACTATTGCTGGCGGAAGAGAACAGTTAGGTGCTGTAATAAGTTATGGTCGTGTAATTAAATATTACATTACACGGGAGTAAGGGGAAGAAATATTTCGTGTTTTTCTCCTTACGTCGCTGTACGTTTCTCCCTTAGTAAACGAGGGCGCGTAACTCTTGCCTGGATTAAATTCACGAATCCGAGTACGGAATTACGTCTACGCTTAAAATCCTTATTTCATGCAAATGTCAGACAGTTATCGTGGAACACTTCTCAGCGATATGTTATGATTTCTCAGTGCTTCAACCGAGCCGCCTTCTTCACAAGTGTATCGCTGAGGAAGACGCGCGCTCTCTCGACTTTCTTCCGCGTTAAAACTTCAGAATCTGAATACGCGGGATCCGTATCGCGCGTCTCATGACTTTATGTGCGCTTTATGTAAATAACAGATATTTGTCACGTCGCGCTTCGGGGCGACAGTTTACCATGCCAGCGCAGAAGGCAACTTAGCCTCTCGCACGCCGGATTAAATCTAAAGATTTAAAGATGAGATTCCGTCGCAATTCAGAATTTTACGTTTGTTTCATGTAAATGTCTCGACGCGTCTTGTTTTTGCGATTCTCCACGCATTAGCGTATAAAAAGCACAATGACACTGGCTAAGGATAAGGGGTGATGGACTCTGTCTTTCAACGCAAAACGTCGTAGTACTGAATCTTATTATTCATATCACCACAGAGAATCTAGGTACGTGTTTGTAAAACGAAAAGGCAATATTCATTACCGTCAGCCCACTATAAAAACAAAAAAGCTAATTCTCTGTATCATTTTATCTCGAATATTCCACGGAAGAGAATTTATCCCACTTACTATAAACGCCACGTTTGGATAACAAAGTCTATTTTCTGATAGTTTGTATATTTTGTTTGAAGCAAACACCTTTGCCATTGCGATTTAAAAATTATAAACATTACTTAATAATTTATATTGAAATTTAAAAATAGATATGTAGTTTTTTTTAGTAAATCGAAAATATACATAGTAGGTATATTTTTTAATATTTTAGACGTTAAAGTAATATAATCTCGATATATGTATAAGTTTTTGCATATTTGATACGTAGTCTGTTATACGCTATCGGAAAAGATCGCAATAAAGTTGTCGCCCATTTTCTGTCGAAGTTCACATCCGAAATTCAAATTTGGGAATCGAAGCGACAAGATTGCACCGTCATGGCTTAGAACGAGTGACTATCCTTTAACTAGGAAATCGACACACTCGCAACGAGGCTATTGTGAGAAGTTGAATCAGAGGTTCGCATCTATCAGGAGAATTATGCAGAATTACACGCGGTGATCCCAACGAACAGGAATTATCCCCGAAAATCTCCTCTATAGGATGCCTGCTACCCTTTTATATCGCCCTCCGATAATAGCTCGTCAAGATAAATCGGGCCGAGATTACGCGTACGCGCGCGTATGTTGGGAATTTATTTATGATGCCGAAAAATGTCGACTACATCAATATACCTAGGTATTTATAGCTCATATTCCGACGAACGTACGGACAAACGGACGAGCGATCGGTCCGTTTTATATCTTTTTGTGGTGCCGAAGAGTGATGCGGTTGACCTGGCCTCTGTGCTTGCCTTCGAAAGAGCACTTTGAGGCGCTTCGTATATAGAGAGTATCAGGTATCTGTTACTGCGGGCGGTGCACTTGTTCTCGTTACGCGTGCGTGTATGTGCACACGAATGTGTGCAATGTGTATGTGCGCGTGTACGTATTATGGGGGAGAAATAGGAAGAGAGAGAGAGAGAGAGAGAGGTCAGCTGGTAGATCGATGTGAATATTTTCTAGGCGGCCTTCTCGAGGATTGACCGAAATAACCGGGCAGCGTACTTTACGGCTTTTGTGCAACGGATGATATCCGAGAACGACGGTTAACCCCTTCCGAGTGGTTAACGGTACCGAGATAGTTCCTCTGTCTTCGTCCCTACGTTCGCGTTTTCTCTTTCCTTCACCCTGCGAAGTTCTTCTTTCGGGATTTCTCGCTGCAAAATCCGGATTTCGACTTTAAAACCTTCCGACGTTTATTTTTAAGTCTACGGCACTTCGTTATATCTCGCGTCTTTGTCGCCTGTCTTCTTTCCGTGATTTTCTTGTTTCTTCTATTTTCCACCTCTAAGCTCGTTCATTCAATACATGCTTTATGTTTCCATTTATTTTAAAAAATTCTGAAGTGTTGAAATGCGCAATGATATGATACGATGAACTTAATATTTTTATATACTTTTTACTCGTATATTTCATTAACCTAAATTACTTTAATTTAATTACATATGCATGTATCTATATTAATGTTTTAATTAATTTATGTTATTAATTATATTTATCTTTCTACAATTAATGTAATTACTACACCTATCTTATTAAACTTTTCAGCATATCGAAAAAGGATCTTTCAAACTTTTTATGGTAAGTACATACAGTTATTTTGTATGTGTACATTTTCCAAATGTTTTGTTTCCTTGTCAGTGACGTAGTTTATAAGCGGGTTGTGAAAGCGGCGTCTATAAACCGATCGATAGCATCAGTTTATGCGAAACGCTTTAATGGTTAACCTTAGCCAAATGAAAGCCGATCTCGTCAAATGGCGAACCTCCGAGTCTCGGTCAGGCCCTTCAACGAAGAGTTTCCGAAACTCTCGATTCGCTCGCGTACTCATTACGACTTCAGTCCTATTTTAAATAAACGCAAAGGGATTAGTAACGTCGGAACATAAACACCGCTATTTCTCTAACCAACCGTGATCATCATTCGTATTCTTCCAGAGTAGTTCAACGAAACATTAACGCGAGATCATCGTTCACATTTTATGTTCTTTAGCAGATTTTAAAATATTCATTAAATACAACATAATTTAATAAACAGCGTAAATTATTTAGTCTACAATTAATTTTGTCACAATGTCAATCTATATATGATTTATAGACCTAGTTTTTTATTTTATGAATGTAGACTTGTGGTTAGACTTAATCTGATGATGATAATGTAAAAATTATATTTTTCCAGTTAATGATTAAGCACTAAATTGATGGGTTTATAATACGTAACTTACCACTACAAAACCATCAGTTTAGTGATTAATTATAGCTACAAAAATACAATTTTTACATTGTCATCAGGTTAAGTGAGGTCAAGTCTAAACCATAAGTTAACCGGAAAATTAAACTGGGCCATAATGAAAATAAAAATCGATCTTTCTTTGAACAACTGAATGCGATATACAATTTTCCAAATCCATATTAAATACATATGTTTATATATTTATCGTAAACAGAAAAATATCTCCAAATTTCAGTGTGCAGAATATTCCATTTCGATAATAGCATAATACGTAATTTTATGAGAGAAAGAGAGGAAGAGAGAAAGGGAGCAAGAGGCGACGTCCCGCGTAACGCTCTCATTTGAAACTTTATTAAAGAAGTTTGTCACGCGATTTTGCGACACGGGTGCTCAGATGAATAAAAGATGTCGATAGAAGACGGGAGTAAAATGTAAACTAGGATAAGTTGGTCGTCTTGAAGCGTCGTTCAAGAAGCATTCGCGAAGAGCATCGTTTCGAGAAATCGATTTTGTCTTTGCTTTTCGTGCGACGCGTTTCGGAATTGACGCATTTTGAATCCGAATTAATGTAATAGCATTTCATAATTCTAATGAATAAATGCGAACAGAATTCTAAAATTGCAGAAAAGCTGTAATGTATCAGAAAGAATCAACTCTATTCTACCTGTATAGACTACAAAAGATTAATTACGTAAATTAGATTAATTAAATTATGATTGCATGTGTTTTTAATAAAAATATCCAAAACTGTTCTAGCAAAGAATATTTCAATAAATTTAAATTGAGTATTGTATTGATGGAGATAAGCTTTAAAGTTTCTTTAATAATTACTAATTGTAAGGGAAGGAAAAATGTGATTGAAAGTACAATACTATAGTGAGATATCAAATAAAAAAATTAATACTCTCTCTCTTTATGGAATCATTGAAATCCAAGGATTAGTAGAAAACTTATACAAACTCAAATGAACTTGTTTGTATAAAAGAAACAGCAATTTATGTGTGGAAAAGCAGACTTTCCCTGACATCTTCTTTTTCTTTAAAATGAATGGGTTTTTTCATCTTCTCGAAAATTTGATCTTGCATTTAGCAATGTATTTCTAAGACACGTTGGATCACAGGAATCCGTAAGACCTTTATCCGCTCTCTCGATTTACCTATTACGATCGATCGATCCGATCGAATACGTCGCCGATCGAATACACGTACATACACACACATACACACACACACACACACACACACACACACACACACACACACACACACACACACACACACACACACGTACGTCAGTTGTATGTGAGAGCTTCGCATTCAGAATCCGTATTTGTCGAGCGCGTAGAATACACTCGGTCTCGATGCTTGACCTAAATAAAGCACAATCGTGAATGCGCCCGTTCCTTCCTGCTGCGGTTTCAGCTAGGTGCAAACTGCATCCGGTCAGTTCGATTCAGTCGATCTAGTTCAGTTTACATCTCGGTCTTAGAAAACGCGCGATAACAAATGGCTGCACTGTCCGTTGCATCGATTCAATCCTGTACTTTTCTCATCGCATTCACTTTATATATTTTCAACTAACAAAAAGCGAATTTGAGATAAATGCAATCAAATGTGATTTACGCATTTACATGTTTATGTATAGATCCTCTTCCTCTTTTTCTCCTCTGATTAATAATCTTAATTATAGAACAAGCACATGATTAATTAATTTTCGTACAAATATTCAAAGTGATATTTAAAATTTATTATACAAATATCCATACAAACACATAAAATCACATTATTTCTTCTTAGATATTGCCAAACTTACGACAAACGTCTTTCGGAAAGAATGTTTCAAAGATCGGATGGATCAGTGCAGATTAGAATTCTGGTTCAGACCGATCCTTTGTAAGTGTGATTAAATTGCATCGAACTTAAGGGATGTACTTTCTGCTTTACGAATACGGCAGACGATCACGCGTTGGATGAGATGCTAAATTGCGTTTAGGCGGCGACTCGATCTTACGGTGGGGTACTCGAATACAAGCAATTCGATGCAAATAGACAGTGATTTTGAGAGAAATAGGGAAACGCGCAATCTCTCTCTCTCTCTCTCTCTCTCTCTCTCTCTCTCTCTCTTTCTCTCTTCTCGACTAGAATGAGCGAGTACGGTTGACGTAGTGGTCAAAGCGAATGAAAAGCGCCGGAGGAAACGAAGATCTGTTTCTCGCGCTACGACGAACTAAAGTTGATCTGATTTGCGAAACGAATCTTTTATGTTCGATCATTCTCGCAATCGTTTCTCTCGTAGTGTCCTCCATCTTGTTACCCTCTTTCCGAAAATCTGAGTTTTTCAATCTTCGGAAAAGGATACTCTTCTCTTGTCGAGATGTGTAATTTCATGATTGTGGCTTTGTTTCATGTTCTTGTATTTAGCTTAAGGAAACGATAAAGACAAATCGATTAACATTAAAATTAAACTTGCAAAGTTAAATAAAAGTCTACCAAAATATTAGTATCATAGTTAGATTATATGTAGCATCGTCGTTTATATTTAGTATAATACATGCATCACTTTTTATGATATATACAGGGTGTCTCACAATTACCGCATTTTTTCTTAAGGACATATTCTTGTCCTTGAGATAATTTTGAGACGAAAATCTTAATATCAAAATGTCGAGACTACAATAATTTTTTGAATTATAGGCTAACTTTAAATGCTTATAAGTTAAAAACCATTTTACTTTTATAGTCTCTATTATTATTTCTAGATTCTTTTGAACATTCTAAGACAAAAATCCTAATACAAAAATATCGAAGCTATATAATAGTTTTCGAATTACATTCTATCTTTAACCAATTATAATTCAAAAGGTATTAGAGTCTCGATATTTTGGTATTAGGATTTTCACCTCAAAATTACCTCAAGAATACGTTCTTAAGAGGAAATGCGGTAGTTGTGAGACACCCTGTATATCACTAAAAACAATAACCGACCAAGTATATTAATATTTTGACAGACCATCATTCAACTTCGCAAGTTTAATTCCAACGTTAATCAATTTGTCTTTATCGTTTCTTTATTTTGGATATGAAACAAACCACAATCATGAAATTACATCTCGGGAAGAGAGTATTCTTTTCTCGAGATTGAACAAATATATGCCGCTTGTGATATTTACTAATCTTGAGTCAAATATTATAGAAAAGTAATGTACCAAAGCGTTATAAACATACCAAACATACGAGATAACCTCGCCGATAAAAACAAGGAGTCGCATCACGAATTATGATATTCGCGCCGAGTATGCTTGTCGAAAGTGGGTCGCTCGAGTACATCCCGCTGGGAGTAAATTGATTCTATGCTCTCAGGGGACGAGGAGGGGAAGGTACAGGAATATGGTAATGCAAATCGTCGCGTTCTTCTTTCGTCCCGATGGGAAACGCCCCGACTAGTCCGAGTTGGACCTGCATTTTCGATAGTTCGAATGTCGCTCCCCGTGCTACCATCGTGTCCGTCGAAACCATGTTACACCTCCGTCGAATACCATCATCGAGAAATGGCGCCCGGGATCGGCTTCTTCTTTCGTTTTCACGCGCCACCATGACGGAATGCAAACTGGTTATTTCTTAGTCGTCTATTCGAAGTCAAGTCAGTAGATAGAGAGACTGTACATAGCGGGAGTAAGCAAAATGTAGAAGTTCATGAATACAGATTTACACGAAGAATTTTATTCACTTCATTGAACAAGGTTAAATTAAATTCGACCGAAGTTTCGTCTTTCCTTGTTCTCATCCAAGCAAAAAATCTTATTAGCCCTCAAGCTAATATCATTTTGTATAAAAAAAATTCAGAATAAAATTTCTTATCTTGAAATACTGACGGATTAAAAAGATCTATGTATTATTATACATGATATTTAATCCTAAAAGTGTATAGAAATTAAGCACACACACAAATCAATATATACTCAAAAGTCAATAGTACAGTTGCGAAATACATTCGTAATGATATAGGTATTCGTAAATCGTATATTTCAAAGAATATTTACAGAACAAAGGAAAGCCATTATAGTAGCGCTGAAACAATACCATATTTTAAGGTAAGAAATACAATGAAAAATAACGAACTATAACAAATCTTGCTCAGAAAAAGTTGTAAGATTTTAAAAATAGACCCCCGTCTTTTAAAAATTAATCGCGAAATCAGAAGCCCGCAGACAGTATACTGATAATCACAAGATGCTTATATGGAACGATCGTGTTTTTTTAACACTTGTCGCAATTATGTCGTAATAGATAATGTAACGAGACGAGTGAAGAGGCACGTGCTACTATCCATGAAGGATCACCAATAGTTATGAAATCAACGCTTAACCAATGCTACGAATATCAACTACGACCAAGGTTCTGTCAGCCAGTACTGGGCCATCACTGGCAAATGACTGGCTAAAATGACTAGGCCAGTACTATCTGCTAGTACTGGGCTTAAGTTATCATCCAATACTTAGTCAGTACTAGACCAGTAGTTTATCGGTACTGAACCGAAAATTATATGGGTATCTATTTATTCGTTATGTCGGCATATAATAACTACGCGACGCACAGTGACCTTGTAACTGGATGATATCCATCAAACAAACATCGATCCGTTATAGCTTATATGCAGCCTTCGGCGAAATATTTAACACGTTACAAAATAAATATACAAATATTCTGTTTCGTGTATTTCAAATTCGATAAACGAGATATAATTGCATATTTTCTGCTTCATTTTGTGGTCTGATTAGTGTCTATGATGACGATTAATTCCGTTTGATTAAGCGAGCGTTCTGGAATGAAAATGTCATTACTTGAATCCATATATTAATATATGTATTAATCAGATTGATACAAATTCTCTGGTCAGTTAGGATTCAAATAACAATATTTTCATTTCAGAACGCTCTCCCGATCGAACGGAATTAATCGTTATCTCCACAACAAATATTTCGAGATGATAATGTAACTCGGCTGACGCGTATTGTTGGTGTTTATTATTACGTGCAGCTGTTACGCACTATGTTTACGCGAGGACGTCACGATATCATTCTCACGCAAAAATTCAAGCAAACAGATAACGCAAGTCATTCTGCATAACATTGTGTTATCTCTAAAAAAAAAATGAGATTGCGACAATCAATATTAATATAAATATTAAAAGAAAAATAAATTGATTAGCATTTTTCACACTCATTAAAGTAACTTATTCATTATTGTTTTTATTCACAATTTACTCTCGTTTAATCGGACTTTACATATATGTCTCTTAAAAGACATTATCGTGTTGGAGCAGTAAATCGCGCGTTTTTAAGTAAAGAGTAAATTTTTCATATCGCGATCATCCACGATCACGATTGGTCTCCACATGCAAAAAGCAATTTTTACAACGGACGTTGAACTTCCGCTAAGAACATTCGTCGGATTGGACGACTACGAGTCTGAATGGATTTAACGCTTTTTTCTCGTGAGCCATTTGGACCGAGATCGAGTCCCCTAGACGGAAGGATGTTATCGATAAAAGCAGGTTTTCGCTGGCATCGCTCTTCGTCCGAATGGAATATAAACGGAGCCGGTTTTCCTCTACATCCCTGTTTGCGTTCGCGTAACGTGATCGAAGAGGCGGCCAAGCAACTTCCGCAAGCTATCTTTCCGCGACGACCGTAGAGAACTTTAGCCATTCGGGACTACCACTCGCATTGGTTACTTTTTTTACTAACTTTTTTACTACCATCAGAAGCAGTGGTCCATGCATGATCTCTCCCCGTCTTTACATTTTCTTCCCTTTCTAAGATAAGAGCGGGAAAACGTCATTCGTTATATGAAAAATTACTAGTGATTGTAATTTCACAACTGACGAACTATACAATTTTTAATGAGAATCCAAGAGAAAAGCGTTTTATTTTTTTTTATAAAACTACTGTTTCATATAATTTGGTTCATTATATGATCTCGATAACTGTCACTGTGTTCTCATCAAGCGTATCACCGTATTCGACATAGCATGTTTACCGCAATAATTTTCGATAGTATTTAAAGTGTTGAAATTAAGAGATAACTCAAACAAAAGCGTAATAATGAAATCTAGAATCACCGCTGAATTTGGATAGGTTAATTAATCTGCACCACTCATAACACGTCACGCATTTATAATTAGACGTCAATACGACTATTATCGGCGGTGATATGCTTTCGCGCGTATTATCACGGGTTCTATTGATCCCCTTTCACCAGTTCCGTGGATCCCGTAATCACGAGCATTTCCGCGATACATATGTACCATCATCTCATCGAAAAGCTCGAAATTAGTTTTACCGTTGCAATTACCGTCGCCGAGCGACAGAATTTGATTACACGCAAACATCGATTCGGAGCGGTCGGAACGAGCGATTGCGATTTTATTATCGTGTACATCGTGGCCGTAACCGGCGGTCTGCATGGCATAAATCGAAAAAGCCGTTCTTGTCGCGTTTCTATTACCAGCGTTACAGTTATCGACGATGCGAAATCGATCGAAGGAGCATTCCGAAAAACATATATCTCGAAAATAGTAACATGACGATTGTAAGTTATTGTGCACCAAGGCACAAGGATCTGATAGTTTTTGAATAACTAATAATTGGTCATTGAAAATTTATTAGATGAGCAATAACTTACAATTATATAATAATATATTATATTAAATATTAAATTTTTAAAATATATACAACAATATTTTTAGCAGCTGATAAATTCAACTACTAGTGTGTCCGGTAAATAACATTTAATATTTGAATAAATGAATAAAAAATGAATGAAAATACTCATTCGAATACACTTCTTTTTTATTCGTCAAGAAATGAATACTTTTTCCATTTGAATGAATATTTTTTTAATATGATTACGAATATTTTCGTTTCGTATTCACTTTTACTCTGTATTATCTGCACATAGCTTGCAAGCTTGCAAGAGAAAACAGAAATCTATAAAAGCAATGGCTGCGATTACACCGTTGTGCTTAGTCCGCGATCTATACGATGGGCATCCTTGTTTAATCTATAGGTTCAACAAAGATATTTTTTATTGGGAATAAATAATATATCT
>NW_017257456.1:8711-9120 GCF_001594055.1 Mycetomoellerius zeteki | reverse complement strand
GAGAAGTTCTCAGCCTCCTTCCGGGTGTTTCCGGACGTACACCGATAGCTTCCTTTCCAATACTGACTCTAGTCGTGTCCGGCCGGACCAACGGGAGTGGAGAGTGTTCTCCGTCTCCGGTCAGGAGTTCCTGACATCCCGCCGACCACGGGGAGTTTTGAACCACGCGATCCAACGCGCGCATTCGCGCGATCTACGCGCCGCGCCCACGCCGCGCCGCGCCGCGTTTGGGTGGCCACCGCATCGTATTCGCATTCGCGTTTCCGCGCTCGCGCGTCAGCTACCTAGGGCGCACCACCGCACGGGTCTGCTATCCGTGAATCGCGCCACGATTTCGGGACCGCGACCCCGCGCGCCGATTCGCTGCCAGCATTCGCGTTACCGTGCAGCTTGCATTTCCGCGTTGTAC
>NW_017257456.1:7351-8358 GCF_001594055.1 Mycetomoellerius zeteki | reverse complement strand
TTTGCCCATAAGTTCTTCAGGAAATAGGTATTTATTAGTTGTTGTAGATTGTTTTTCTAAATGGGTAGAGGCTATCCCTTTAAAAAATGTTAGATCAAAAACTGTTGCAGAGGTATTCCTAAATCAGATTATTTCTAGGCATGGAGTTCCTCTCGAGGTTCATACTGATCAAGAGAGAAATTTTGAGTCACGAATCTTCCGTGAACTGTCGCATATATTTGGAATTAAGAAGACAAGGACGACCCCCTTGCATCCACAGTCAGATGGGCAGGTAGAACGTCAGCATCGCACAATTTCAAATTATTTAGCGAAATTTATCTCAGAAAACCAGAGAGATTGGGATAAGTGGATTTCACTTTATTTGCTGGCGTATAGAACCTCCAAACATGAGACCACAGGTTTCTCCCCAGCGGAGCTATATCTTGGACAGGATCTCAGATTACCAATGGATTTGTTACGCGGTAGCCCACCTGTTGTTGAGAAATCAGTATCATTGGAAAGTTATTCCACTAGGGTAAAGAGAAAGTTAGACGAAATTCATGAGAACGTAAGGAAGCGATTACATATAAAATCTTCACAAACAAAATCCTGGTATGATCAAAAGACTAGGTAAAGTCATTTTAAAGAAGGGGAGAGAGTTTGGTTATACAATCCTCGAAGAGTGAGAGGGAGAGCTGCCAAAGTACAGTGTAGTTGGGAAGGTCCATATTGTACAGTGAAAAAGTTAGGCGATGTGGTTTATTGTATTCGCAAGTCGAGTAGACATAAGAATAAAATTGTTCATTTGGATAGACTGGCACCTTATTTGGAAAGATAATTGATTTGATAGAGAAATATCGGAGACCGAATATCTGTAGATAAGATTAGACTGTCTTTTAATGTTAAGTTAACAACATAAACTTCGCCTGATTCTTCTTTGTCGAGTTTCAGATTGAGCTGAGGACCTTAGGTCGAAGACTTTGACGGTGGCGGCTTACGGCGACGACGTTTGGAGACAGCTTACGGCG
>NW_017257456.1:0-6988 GCF_001594055.1 Mycetomoellerius zeteki | reverse complement strand
AGGCCTCGGGCATGAGAATCCCAAGAAATCCAGCGCTCCAGGAAAACTGTGGCAGCAGCACAGTAGGGGGGCAGGAAGTTGATGGGGAGCCCGGAATCTCTTTTGAAGAAAGCCTGAGCGTTTCTTAATTGTTGGGACGACAATTTGCAAGAAGGAGGGCAGTGTTATGCCCGTACTGCATGCGTTATGCCCGTATCGCATCGTTGCCCGTTATACGTCGGAGTTCGCCGTCATCAAAGGAAGAAACGCGTTGCCTGGCAACAAGCCGTCGATGTTTAAACAGATTTGGAGAGAAGCCGTCGAAACAATCGAACGTGTCTTCTCATCCGCAAACTTATACCTCGTTCTTTGTGCTCCAATACGGAGTATTTCTGTGTTCTCTTGTGCAATAAACGTTTCTTGTTCCTAACGACATACTCGTGTACTTCATTCCGGCGGCTCGGGAGTGCGCGTTCGCGACGCGAACGGATTCCGTGAGACGGTCGTGCGGACGAACTGACGGACGGACATAACAATTTGTTTCAAGGCTAGTAGAAGTGTAAATATAAGTGAAACTCGATAGAATTGTATTTTCATAAATTTTTATGAGGGTAGAGAGTTTTTTTTAAGTATACTTTGAAAATGAGCGCATAACGCTCTACTCTGAAAAGAGAGGGTTACAGACGAAAATAAATTCAGTCTAGAAATGTACCAGATTACAGTACGTTGAAATCTATGAGAGCGAACTCGTCTTACTGTTAATAAATCGTTGTAAATATGGATCGAGATTTTATTCAAGCAGAACATGATCTGTCGAAGCGATCCCACCAAATTGTTAGCTTGAAGGAGTGTTTCGCGTGGATAGAAGAGTGTAATGAATTCATTAAAAAGCTTGAAGAATGCAATCATGTCAAGCGTCCATGGCTCTCCACTGGATACAGACAATCTTTAATCGCTACAATTGCACGACTCGAGGGTACGAAGACTGAATTAGAGAGACGATTTCTACATTTTGGTGGTGACTACGCGAGCACTAGCAATAACAGTGACAATAACGCGGAAAGCGTTATTGTTTGGCGAGAGATCGATGCAGCGTTTGAAAATCGAATTTTAACCGGTGCGGTAATTAACGCGGATCAAATTGAGCCGCGATGATTTTTAAAAGATATCAGCAGTGTAGTGCTCGAGCGAGTGCAAGACACAATAGAAAGACACAACTGTATAAAAGTGAACACCATATTTAACGGCGAATTTGTGACGGGTGATAAACGTGCCAATAAAAGTATTAATACTAAAAACTATGAACTTTTCCAAACATCGAACTTGCGTGAATGGTACGAGCGGCACGTCATCGAACCCACGTTGGCATCTCTCGAGGAATTTCAAGAACGTGACAGTGGGTGGGCGTTATTGCGAATTATGAATCTTACAATAAACATCAATAAGTGTAATCCAATGCGCGCGGGATGTCGCTTCGAAGTGCCGCGAGAAAAAAAAGCTTATCTGTGTCTAAAAATTGATAAAAGCATCTTAAAGAGAAAACTTTCAACTTTTTTTGCTTGTTTAAAAAATGCTGTACGTCACTCCGTTCGTCTTTTATGAGCAGTCAAAGTCAAAGGGACCATTTTTACTTCAATGTTGAATAACTCGGTAAAAAAAAATCGTACAGAGGTTAAAAAAAAGTAAATTGAAGGTAAAGGATCACGCTTTCGAAAGCTGTGAATTGTATTTGTGCCTGACTTCTCATTCACGGCATGAAACTGTGCAAAGTTTACAAAAAATTTTGAGATTTTACGGATCTTCTTTTATAATCTTGTAGTTCCGTAAAAATCAGCCGAATCGTTATTTCATTGTACAGCTTAGGAAAGTAGAGATTTCAAGCTACAAAATGCTTTTTTTAAAATCTCATTTTGACCATTTTTGTAGAAGTTACACTTCTTTGAAGTTTACCCATTTTTCGAAGATGTGAGAGGTGATGCTTTAATTTATAGTATGCGCGTAGTGTATATTGGTGTATACAATATAATGTATTGTATAAAAAATAACTTCAAATAAGTTCTTTATTAGGATTCTGAAAAAATGGAACGAGTACTGTAACCTTCAACTATTTTGTACATTGTATTATGACTTTTTTTATTTGTATTTTTATATTTTTTACTTTATAATTAAATTTTCATTTATTTGCTTGCTATTTCAGCGACTAAACTGTCAAAGTAAAAACTAAGGCATATTTATACATAAAAGGTAATATGTTTCTGTAATTGCACTACTAGCGAAATATCTATATAGAAATATAATATAATTTTGAGTACTTCAATAAAAAACTAGAGTTTAAAATATAAAACAAAGAATTGTAAAAAATAGATAGTGCAATTTTTAATCTTTATTGCTTTCTTGATCCCTGTCTCAAATCTCTAGGGGACCGTATATTGAAAACGGGTTTTAGCATTGATTAGATTTTACGTTTAGATTAGTGAACAGTCCTATTATTATTCAATCAGCGATTTATATTCTCGATACGAATATTAGAAGAATATTGTTTTATATTATGCGTTAATGTGAAAAACATAAATAAATCTATTTATGCATGAAGCTATTAAAAAACAAGTTTTATCAAAATTACCAATAAATTATCATTTTACCGTAATTTAATCTTAATCTGTAATTATCAAATTGAATTTGACGATTATTTTACGTCCCTAATATCCGTTTCTTCCAATGCAGTTTAACTTTAATTTCGATTCAATTATCTCTTCATCTTCTTTTAGTTTTAAGAATAAGAAAAAAAATGAAGAACAATTGATTCGAGATTAAAGTTAATCTATTGTAGAAACGGGTCTAGATTGAATACATTGGCTACGTTTACACCGTGCGCTTAGTTCGCGACCTATACGATAGGTGTCTTTGTTTAACCTGATAAACAAGGACACCTATTGTATAGGCCTAAATGCACGCTGTAAACGTAACCATTATCTCCCTTGGCAAGGGGAGGGTGAACCTCGTTTCACATGAAAATTCGTGCGCCTCTTCGCAGGGGAGGGGGGGGGAGAAGAGGGATCGAACTCGCTTCGCGTGGAAAGTGAACGTAATTGAAAATAAGATTTCAATGCTTAAAGCGTCATATAGAAACTAGCTAGAATAATCCGCCACGTGTTTCAAAGTGTGCATGACTCAGTATTATGTCGACTTTAATGATATATAAAAATTAAAGTTATTGGTGAGGTTTAGCGTTCTACTTAACGGTCACATGTTCGTGGAATCATTTCATCCTTGTCGTTTATCAAATGTTAAATGAGGACAAACGATGCTCGCGAGCATTGCGAGCTTTAAGTGGAACGCAGCCTTAGTCTTTTCGCAATAATTACCACGCACATATAAAAGAATTCTGTCTCTTAGATTTTTATGTTTAATGTCATATTTCAAGGAGAATCAAATCGGTTTCGGACAGCCATGGAATGTCCCTTGTAAGAATATGGATGATTTTCCAATAAGAATGAGGCGTAGTAATACGCGGTCGCGGGAGGAGAACAAGAAGAGTCGCGCGTCGAGAAGGCGTCACTTGATATCGGGACGTTGAGGCGATTACAAGTCAAGTCGGTTTTGTTTTATAATTCTTCTCAAATTCTGGATTATCACCGGCTGACTTTTATAGTTAATCATAGTGTTTTACGTGTTTCTCTAAAATATCTAAGAAGCCGTCTTGCGCGCCTTACACGTTGATGGCATGTTGCGCAGTTAATAGGTGTAGCCATCTTGGATTGAAATCTCCGTTACACATTTCGTACAGTATTTCTAAATGAAAAGTATTATAAATAGTGCAGTGTTTATAATAAAGAGTGCAGCGTTTTACCAAGTTTATCTGAATAGACTGATCACGGATAAAAGGATAATGAACTGGCTCGAGAAAGAGGAATTAATGGACTTAACGAAAATTTTTATGAATAAGTTCCTGAGACATATTTATGCATGAATTACGTTTCCAAATTGAACTGCAATTAATGATCATCGTAATAATTTACAGAGCTGGCAAGTAACGCGTTACTTGTAACGCCGTTACTGTGTTGATCTCGTTACCTTGTTATAATAACGATTTGGTAATGACATTGTGAATTTTTTATAATGGTAATGCTAACATCAGAGTTAGAAAAGTCAATCGTTACTTGTAATGGATTGAAAAAGTCATTCGTTACTGAAAAAAATAACTCCTAATTTGTAACGCGTTACTTTTTAGTAATGAGTAACATTACGCATTATTCGTTATACTTATATAGTAACTTTTTCAGTGTAACGCGTAATAGTGACAAATTAATTTTCAAAATGACTTTTCTAACCTTAGTACAACCTTAACGTTTAATTAGTTAGCGTTACCGTAAAAAATTGCAGCATCGTCATCAAATTGTTTACTATAAAAAATAACGACAAAGTAATTGAAAAGTAACATTTGCCGACCCTGATAATTTATATAGATGTATCGATCAATAAGAAAAAAATTATAATTTTTTAACTTTCCTCTAGTGATTCATAGATGTATATCATGGCCGAATTTAACAAAAGTACATTCTGTCTCAAGTCACCTGCACTATCTCACCAAGTCACCTCCATTTACGGTACGTATAAGAAAAAATTAATATAATAATAAATTTTATGTAGCATATATGCTTAATGTAAGAATAAATTCCGCTTTACTACTCTCTAAATTTTTTGTAGTGAAATCTCACTTCAAAAGAGAGAAAATACTATTTCTTTTGAAAAAGAGAGAGAGAGGAGAGGAGAGTGTGAAAGTATTTCACTTCTTGAAAAACAGTGACAATATTTTATTCTTTAGAAGTGAAATTTCACTCCTAAAGAGTGTAATCTCACTTCAAAAAAAGGAGTGAGATATTTCACTCCTTTTTTGGTGTGAGATCACAGTGAATGACAGATTTCCTATCTTAATCAATTTTAACGATTAATATCTTGTTTCTCGGGGCAGAGTGACACTTTCTCTGCTAAATTTGTTCGTTTAATGTAAAAATAAGTTTTATCAGGATTAGATGTAAGGGTTGTTAAACTTACCATTTGTCATTAAATGAAATCTCTTCAAAGGAGTAAAATACTGCCACTCTTCTTCAAAAGTAGTAGTATTTTCTCTCTTGGACTGAGATTTCACTCGAAAGAATTTACAGAGTAATATATTCTCATAAGTTAAGAATATCTGGTACTAATCTATTCTTCAGAAGAATTTCCTCTAAAATTAAAAAATTTCTTTTGGTATTTATTTTAGAAGATATTATTACAAATATGAGTAGGAAATTCTTAAGCTGAGAATATAATCTTTTCGGTGTATTGTTACGCACTTTTATGAGACCCAAATTAATAGAACTAATACTTTATAACTATTATGCCAAATTAATGTTACTGCTTTTAATAAAAAAAGTAAATTAACATTATTTTGTAAAGTAAGGTCAGAAATTTGCAAATAGAATTTTAGTCTTCATAATGTTAAAATGACTTTAATGTCCTACAAAATGTAATAAAAGTACGTATTTCTTTTATTCATACGCACATATTTAATATGGGATCATTCAAAAAAATACTCCACTTAGAGGGGGGAGAAGAGATTATCAAAAGAATTATCCAAACGTTTATATACACATACATATACAGGGTTGGGCAAAAGTCCGGAAACGGTCAAATATCTCGAAAAGGATCAACTATAGCGAAAATATGTAAATAGCAAAGTTGTAGGGCTTAATAAAATGTACCTAATGATGGCTAAAAATTTGACTTTGGGTGGAGGACGAAGATCATATGAAGGTCAAATTGAATTTTTTAAATTGAACCCACTATTTTTTATTACATATTCTTGTAGCTCATTTCAAGAGCTTTTCAAATACCTGCATAAAAAATTTTTTTATTAGGTATATTTAGAGTTATGAGGCTTGAAAGTTAAAGTACCGCCGGCATTAGCATAACCCAAAGTGCACCGCGTGGAGGTTGCACAGTCGGATTTGCACCTCGTGTGTGTGCGTGTGTGTGTGTGTGTGTATGTATGTGTGCGTGTGTGTGCGTGTGTGTGTGTGTGTGTGTGTGTGTGTTTTGCAGCAGAGATTAGGACCCCACGGTTCGTCACTTCCGCGGTATTTAGTGACTCCAAACCCTCTTTGCTGTGTGTAGGTGACATACTTTTGAAAATATCCCACTTTTTCAATTAATTACATGTTCAAAATGTCTTCCTTCTACTGTTTGACAATGAGCTAAACGCTCATAGAAATTATTGATCACATTTCTTATTTGCTCTAAAGTGATGAGAGATGCTTCCTGTGTTATTCGGTTGCTAAGGTCTTCCAAATTACGTGATTTTGTCGCATAAACCTTACTTTTGAGATGTCCCCAAAGAAAATAATCAAGAGGAGACAAATCAGGTGATCTAGCAGGCCATTCAATGGTACCTCTCCTACCTATCCATCGATCAGGAAAAACACGGTTTAGAAGTTCTCGAATTCTTACTGCATAATGAGGTCCTGCTCCATCTTGCTAGAACCACACGTTTTGCATGTTTGCGCCAAATAAATTTTCAATTTCAGGTATAATATGATCTATCAATAAATTGTCATACTTTTCAGCATTCAAATTACCATCTATAAAAAATGGACCAATAATACCGCGACTACAGATTCCTGCCCAGACATTCAATTTTTGTGGATACTGTGTGCGAAGATCACGCATCCAATGTGGATTTTCATCACTCCAATATCTACAATTGTGACGATTAACAGCACCGTTTATTTCAAATGTGGCTTCGTCTGAAAAAAACCACAAAATTTAAAAAGTTAGCCTCATTACTTCGATGCATCATTTCTTCACAGAATTGAATTCTTCTATCACAATCGTCTTCCATAAGTTCTTGAGTGATCATAATTTTATAAGGATGATATCTCTGCGATTTTAAAATCCTTCTAACGCTCCTGGAACTGATATTATGGGCTTGCGCTGCTTTTGGCACAGATAAATGAGGATTTTCTTGAAA
>NW_017257455.1:385378-410611 GCF_001594055.1 Mycetomoellerius zeteki | reverse complement strand
CGTATGAATTGTTACATGAACCTGTTGGGTTAAATAAGTCTTCTGGATATTTTGCATTCTTTATAGTCGTATTCCTGTTTGCATCCATATAATTATCCGAAATGTTCTCGTTATCCACGTGTTTATCTGAACCAGGACCGAATATCCTACATTTAGATAATGAGTGATTAAAGGATCGATATAAAGTATGATTAAAAATTATACCAGCTACTCGATTGTACGTTCGACGTTATCACGCGAAAAATAAAATAGTTGAATATTACTAATTTTTGAGAAATTGAATCACTTTAGGGAGTGTCCCAATCAAATTTCAAAAATTGTTAAAATAATGATCACACTAGTACATAAAGAACGAATAAATACGTATTTATACCATATTTGCCGACATACAATATTAATACGTTTTTCAATAAATGGATACTCTAATCTGTGTTACACTTTCTCTAGCTAAGATTGATTATTTTATTGCAATCAGTTTTATATTTTTCAGTACGCTAATTAATTATTTATTATGGAGTATACTTACTTATGAATACTTTTTAAATGTCTCTTTAAACTTGTTACTATGTTCTTCGTACTATTATGTATAATTCTTACTTCACATAGTTTGCATGTTGATTCTCTATCTTCTTTTCTAGTAACGTAGTCCCAAGTCCAGTGGCATTTCATATCGTTCTTCTCTTCTTTTGTTAATTTGTCTGCATGTGCCTCCACCAAGTGCTTATGTAAAGTAATTAAATTTTTCACATATATATTGAATTTTCTATCACAATGAATGCATCTTGCTTTATTATTCCTTGTCATTTTTGTGTAATGTACACGTATCCAGAGCCGAACTGGGACCAAATCGTCTGCTGCTTCCCTGAGAAATTAATTTCTGATCAGCTATTTATTATAAAGGTAATTAACGAAAGAAAAAATAAATATTTCATATAATATAGATAGATTATATTTCCATAAAAAATTCCAGGTTGAATTCGTAAGATCCATTTAAATGTATTATAGTTAACGCAAAGGGATTATAATTACTCGTTAATTGTTTCTGTTCCCTCTGCACCTTCTACATCTTTGTTTGCATTCATGTCATCATCTGAATTGATTTCGTTATTTATTACATTATCTGAAGTTGGACCTGATATCCTACATTTATATGTACAAGAAATTATCGAAAAAGCGAAAATAAGAATGCTGTAAAGATATTATTTCCAATTATGCACAATATTCTATTATGTGGAAGATTTGAAAATTATCATTTTTTATTCAGACACTCTTATTACTGGAACAATTAAAAGCGGTCAGGGTCGTACCAATCAAGTAGATTCAAATATTTTATAAGTCTGACCATTCCTCGGTAAAAATTGTAGCGTTCAAATATTACTAGCTCTTTTTATACATGGTGAAAGTAAATTCGAATTCCAGAATGCAGTTTGTACAAAATAAAACTGCAGAATATTTATGTATGCATAGTACGAATTGATATGTTTTATAATATATTTGCCGACACGCATATTTGAAAAATTTTTCGACGAATGGATATTCTCTTACTCTAATCAATTTTACAATTCCAAGTACTTTTATAAATTTTTTAGTATACATGAAGTATATGTAAAGTACTTACTCGTGATTTCTTCTTAAATGATATCTTAAAGCTGTTATAACCTGGCTTCTAATTGTTACTTTACATAGTTTACATGTAGCTTCTATATTGCTTATAGCGATATAATAGTCCCAAGTCCAATGGAATTTCACTTCATTCTTCTCTTCTTCTGTTAATTTTTCTGGATGTGCATCTACCAAGTGCCTATGTAAATTACGTATGCATTTGTTATGTAAATTAAATTTTCTATTACATTGATTGCATCTTGCATTGTTCGTTGTCAACTTTGTGTAATGTTCACGCATCCAGCGACGTATTGGAATCAAATCGTATGGTGTTCCCCTGAGAAAATAATTTCTTATCAGCTACTCATTATAAAGGTAATTGACGAAATAATAAATAAATATTTCGTATAATTTAGATATACTATAGATAGATTATATTTTTATAGAAAATTCCAGGTTTAATTCGTATGATCAATTTAAATGTATTACAGTAAACGCAATTAATTATAATTACTCGTTAATTTCTTCTGTTTCTTCTGGACATTCATACAAACTGTCAGATAAGTTTGTTGAGTTAGATGAAGTTTCTTGACGTTTTGCTTTTCTTAGAGTTATATCCCTGTTTGCATCCATGTCATCATCTGAACTGTTTTCGTTATCTATTACGTTATCTGAAGTTGGACCTGAAATCCTACATTTATACGTATAAGAAGTTATCAATGAAGCGAGAAAAAAATGATGTAAAGATATTATTTCCAATTATGCACAATATTCTATTATTATGTGGAAGATTTGAAAATTATCATTTTTTATTCAGGCTCTAATTACTGGAACAATCAAAAGCGGTTATGATCGTAGCAATCAAGTAGATTCCAATATTTTATAAATCTGACCATTCCTCGGTAAAAATTGTAGCGTTCAAATATTACTAGCTCTTTTTATACATGGTGAAAGTAAATTTGAATTCCAGAATGCACTTTGTACAAAATAAAACTACAGAATATTTATGTATGCATAGTACGAATTGATATGTTTTATATTATATTTGCCGACGCGCATATTTGAAAAATTTTTCGACGAATGGATATTCTTGTATGGATTACATTTTCTTTAGCGAATATTGATTATTTTGTTGTAATCAATTTTACAATTCTAAGTACTTTTATAAATTTTTTAGTATACATGAAGTATATGTGAAGTACTTACTCGTGATTTCTTCTTAAATGATTTTTTAAAGAAGTTACATTCGTGTATCTAACTGTTACTTTACATAGTTTACATGTTACTTCTGTATTGATTTCTGCGATATAATAGTCCCAAATCCAATGGAATTTCACTTCATTCTTCTCTTCTTCTGTTAATTTTTCTGGATGTGCATCTACCAAGTGCTTATGTAAAATAAGTAAGTAGCCTGGATGTATATTAAATTTTTCATTACAATGATTGCATCTTGCTCTATTCCTTGTCAACTTTGTGTAATGTTCACGCATCCAGCGACGTATTGGAATCAAATCGTATGGTGTTCCCCTGAGAAAATAATTTCTTATCAGCTACTCATTATAAAGGTAATTGACGAAATAATAAATAAATATTTCGTATAATTTAGATATACTATAGATAGATTATATTTGTATAGAAAATTTCAGGTTTAATTCGTATGGTCAATTTAAATATATTACAGTAAACGCAAAGCGATTATGATTACTCGTTAATTTCTTCTATTCCTTCTGCACATTCATACAAACTGTCAGATAAGTTTGTTGATTTAGATGAAGCTTCTTGACGTTTTGCTTTTCTTAGAGTTACATCCTTGTTTGCATCCATATCATTATCTGAACTGCTTTCGTTATGTATTACATTATCTGTAGTTGGGCCTGATATCCTACATAAATGTAAGAAGTTATTGAAATTTAAAAAAAACGGTAAGAAATGCTGTAGATATATTATTTGCAATTACGCACAATACATCATTATGTGAAGATATTAGTAATTATATTATTATTTTTAGAATCTCATTAATCAAATTTTTAAAAGCGATCAGCATTACTATCATCGAGTAGATTCGAAATATTTAATAATCTGACTATTCTTCATTAAAAATTAGAATAGTCAAATATTACTAGTACTTATTGCACATTATTATGCCTTTTAGGATAATAGTAAATTTGAATTCTGTTATGCTCTTTGTATACAATAAAGAATATTTGTGAATATAGTACAAAGAGTTCCGCTTTTATATTATATGCCGAAACGCATGTTTGATACATTTTTTTGATAAATGTATACTCTCGTCTGCGTTACATTTTCTTTAGCTAACATTGATTACTTAATTGCAATCTTTTACATTCATCATTACGTTTATAAATTTTTTAATGTACATGGATCTACTTACATGTGAAATCCTTTTAAATGAAGTTTTAATTGAGTTGTATTCCTGTACTTAATTATTTTTTTACATTCTTTGCATGTTGCCTTTGTATCTCCTTTTTGGGTAAAATAGTCCCAAGTCCAATGAAATTTCATTTCTTTCTTCTCTTCTTCTGTTAATTTGTCTGGATGTGCGTTTACCAAGTGCTTGTGAAAAATATCTAAGCATGTGAAATTTATAATGAATTTGTCTTTACAGTGACTGCACCTTGCTTTGTTACTCCTTGTCAATTTCGTGTAATGTCCACGGATCCAGCGGCGAGCTGGAATCAAATTGTCTCCTGCTCCTGCCTCTGCCATTATAATCGCTGTGTACGGAACATTGGTGACTAGCCACAGATGATCAGAAACGATGTGAAAAAGCGTTTGCAGAAACTGTTTTAAAAGTTCAATTACAGAGATGTATACATATGATTCTTCCACGGAATATACATAAATATTGATGTTTTTAAAGTTTGAATTATATCTCGTTCGATAAAACAGAAGAGATATAACCTATTTATACAACCCTAATTGTACGTTAATTGCCAAATAATTGCATAAAAATCCTCTTCTTACTTTTCTTTACGTAATAGTACAATTTTTGTACTGCGTGTCCCTTTTGCCATCGATAATATGTTTCATACGGTAACGTAGTATGCTTCTTGTTAGGTCGACATTTATTTATTGCTTTATTAGATCCTTTGAACAGAAATGACCTCAAATATGTTCTGTACAGCAGTTATATCTAACTCAAGTATTTGAGCAGCGTTTGCGGAACGCTAAAAAAGTAATTATATGCGCTTTTTAGCGCTTTATTAACGCTTTAGAAGCTCTGTTTTCTACTTGGGATTTTTCTAAATTTCTATGATTTTTTGTATTTAAATTTTACATAATTGACATAACATATAATATTTCTTTGTTCTGTAAATTTGCCAATTTTATGTCGATCTATCTACAGATTTATGTATATGAGGACGTAAGCGCTATGATTACATATTAACAACAATTTATCAATATGCCTGAAAATTATTTACCTTAGACTACAAAAAGATTTAATATATTTTAAGATTAATTAGTTGTTAATCCGATAGTGTGCCTATATCATGACTTTATTAATAAATATATTAGACAATTATTTCTTATTATTAATGTATGACAATTACTTCTTATTATTAATGTATTGAAGATATCCCGATTAAGGGCCGAAACGTATACATTGTCATTGTTCTAATGGCTAAATTTATTTGTACACGTCCAATCCAATTATCCAGGCTTGTTGTAACAATATAATTTCTTTCAAAATCACCATTTCGATGTCGAATTAACATTAATTCGATGAACCATTTCTCGCTGAGACATATCCGGTAATGACAATGTTGCCGGGACATGTAAAAAATGCAAGGATTACTTTAAAGTCTTATAACTTTGCGAAAAATAATCGCAGCAGCTTGCTTTTTTTTTTTTAAATTAAAAGGGAAGGTTCAGATTTTGTGGCGCTACAAACGGCATCCCCCCAAAAATTGTAGCAAATCCATGCATTCCGTTAAACTAGGTAATTTTTAATATGGCAAACATGTCCTTATCCTTTTAGAGGTTACAATGATAAAAAGACACTAAACTTGTCGCGCCATTAGAGATTTCAAGTTTTAATTAAAAGAAAAACTCGTCATCGTACGATAATTTTTCGCAAACTTTATTGTCAATCAAATTTGACTAACTTTGGCCCAAAATTTTTTGTGCTCGAAATAATATCTTATGTAATGACGAATCGTATAAAGTTTAGGATTTGCAGGAAAAGAAAAAGTTTAAATATTACGCAATTGTGATCCAGTTTCGAAATCGTTAATTCAATTGTCAATAAATGTATATATTTGTTTTGTACAAAATAGCATAAATTATTCTTGTCTAAGGAGGTCAATGATTTCATCAAAAGATAAATCGTCATCTGAATTAAATGATTTTACATACTCTGCCGAATCTATATCGGAAAGGCTCTCCATAATATGATCCATTGAATTTGAAGCTCTCGGTGCGAATCTGTGTTGATATATAGTGTAATGACAAAAATTTAATAAAGTGTTAAAATATTTGGTATTTAATGTTATAATTATACACAAAATACATATATATGTATAAATATGTAAATATGGAAAATTATTCTTTTCGGATCTTGCATCATTCATTTGAATTTTTCATCTTCGCATGCTTTGGGATGAAATTCAGCAACGAATCATTCGAATCGTTAAAAATACGTATCAATATGATGGGCCTTGAATCTTATCGGATGATAATCGATTTAGTAATTTTCAGTTTATTTTTAAATTAAAGTTTTATTTTTTACATAGTAATGTTTATATTAAGAAATTTAATCCATTTACGTAAATATTCGAGACTGTTTAAATTAAAAAGTTGTTGATATGAAGTTCTTTTAATTTAGATTTATTTTTAGATGAATATTTATATTTTTAATTTCGAATAAACGACATTTGTTCGTATATTAATGGAATTATTATTATTATTATTGATAATTGTTTATATTAATACTTAGTCGATTTCATTAATAAGATGGTCCCTTCGCGACGCGTTCGTATTTCGCGCATCGTATAAAAACGTAAAATCTTGCGCTTATTGCCGGTTATGTTTGTTGGCACCAAAAAGGAGTATTTCTCCTTATTGTTGATTTCTGGCATATGAAGCCAGAATATTGGCTAAAGTGAATTCAATCTGGCCAGAAGAAAGAAGAGGATGTATACGAAATAGGTTGGCGTATAACACTAATTTATTTTTTTAAAAGGTATTATGTAAAAATAAACTGAATTCGGGAGGGTGACTTGCTCGCAAATTGCGGGTTCTTATATTTTTTGAATTATTGTTTACTTAAAATACAATAAACAACAGGGTTAATAAGAGCCAGTGCGAATAATGAAGCGTAAGTTTTGTAGATTTTTTTTTAATCTATAAGACTTGCGCTTGATTATCCGCGCTGACTCTCATATTATTTATATAACCTTGTTATTTGTTAACTTTAAAGATTGATAGTTTGTTTTAATTATTATTGCTTATTTATTATCAGGATGATCGCGATTAAGTTATCTCGCTGAGTATATCAGTATACGTCATAGGACATGGTTAGACATTGACTACGTTCAGCAAAAAAAGCAGCTTTGGAACTGTTGTAAAATTCTTTAATATGATTGGTCTTGCCCTTAGTTCCTCATTGGATCTAAATGTATTAACCAATCATATTCAAGAATTTTACAAAGTTGCAGTTGCAAAGCTGCTTTCTCTGCTGAACGCAGCCATTAATTACATTCGCGGTGTTATTACACATTTATGAAGTAATGTAAGTATATACAGGAATAAATAGGTGAAGAGATAAGCGAATAGGCACAAATAAATGAAAATACGGGTAAGTGGGACAATAAGTATGGATAGGTAAGGATAAACACTATATGTTAAAATGTATTAATACCAACCTAGATGAACTTGAAGAGATCCGGCTGAAATTCGTCGTGGGTGGATACAAGGGCGGCGAATCGACAAGACTATGTAATTATAATTGTTCATAAAAAGTAAATTTATTTCTTACATGCTTCTGTGAATTTCTCTCGCATTTTGTAGCATATAAGTTTTCTCATTCACACGGACTGATAATTTCTTTTGGTCTCGTTAATCAGCATTTCGTCGATGCACAAGTAAGACAAATTGGCCGTAGTTATGCAAGATAATTTATTATTTATCAATTTTGAGAGATCTCTCTTTCTGATTTTTTTATATTCATGATTTATGAAAGGAAATTACCCAGGTAGCACAGTGAATTCATAAAGAATTCAAACAGAATTCAATTGTTATATAATGAATTTAGAATTCATTTTCAGATACAAAAAATTCTTTTTCTAAACAGTTCTGAAAGGAATTTTTTTTGCATCTAAAAATGAACTCAGAATTTTCACAACTGAATTCTTTTTGTGCTATCTGGATAATTTCTCTTCTTGCACAAATATGTCTAATTATCAGTTATAATATGTTACATGTAACTTATTTATTATATCTGCCGTCTAAATCTTGCAAATTGTATTACAACAAAACAAATATTCGCAATAACTAGAATAGTATTTTATTTGCTTTAATTTTTATATTCATAAAGCAATTTTTAATTATAATAATGTAATTAAAATATTTTTAACACAATTCGCAGAATCATGCAATAAAATAAAAAATCAATTTAAAAAAAGAATTACTAGTTTAATAGATTCTCTATATTCAAATAATAAAAAAATAAATAATTAACGGGCAAGTAAGAGTAAACAACTGCGCTGTTACAGGTGAGTTTAAATTATGACAATATATTTAAATTTCTAATTATTTCTAATTATTCGAATTTGATATGTTAATTGCTAAAGATGACTAAACATCAACCGAAACGTCCAGATATGGAAATTCGTCTCACATACATGTGATGATAATTTAAATACGTTATTATTAAGCGCATCTGTGACCGCGCAGTTGTTTACTCTCACTTGCCCGTTAATTATTCATTTTTTATTGTTAAAATCAATTATAGTAGTGCAAAATTTTTAAATAAGTTTTCACGATATAAAACACGTGTGAATTTAACTTTAGAAAATCACTGCTTGATAGAGAAAATATCATAAATTAATTAGCATTATAAATTAATTAGCAATATCATAAATTAATTAGCATTATTATACTGATAATAACAAATTTTAAGAAGTTAAATAAAAATATTAAATGTTTTGCAAGTTTCAAAATTTTTTGGATTTAAAAATTTTATCTTTAATTACAAATCGAGAAATTTCAAAAAAATATTAACATATCATTTACATAATTTCATAATTAGGAATAATTGAGGTGTAATTCATAAGTTACATGCAATATTTGTACATAAATTATTTGTGTAACATGAATACAAAAGACTTTTCTGCTTTAACTTAATTCTAAAAAACAACAAATACATTGGAGATGCAATATAGATTACATTTGCGATAACAATCAATTTTCTTTTAGAAAATCGAGCTTAAGATCGTAACCCTCAACTAGTGCAACTTGTTCACAAAAAATAAATTCAAAAGTAATAAAATTTTATATTATTAAAACGAGTTTTGTATGTATTGTAAACTTTAATGAATTTTGCTAATCTCATCTCATATTTATTCTTAAAAAAATGGATTGTCCTTAGTCACACATTTAAACAAATGTTAAGAGATATAATTTAGGACAATACATGTAGGAAATTGTCTACAAATTAAGCACACTGCAAAATATCAAGAATATATTGGTCAAGGGATAACGATTATTATATTATATATGTTGTATGTTTTGAAAATAGGAAGCGTCCGTCGCTTATTATAATCGCGTGTCGGTATATTATATATTACAAGTAATTTCAGTCCATAATAATATATAATTTAAGAGATGCATCATAAATATTTAACGGTAAATATTTCTTGTTGGCTTGATATACTACATATTTTATGGAACTATCGTATTATACTATGTAGAACACAAATGTCATTCTCGATTGAAAAAGCATTTAAAAACGCTTAAGGATTGCCTTCCTATAGTGTTTCAACTAAAAGTTATAGTTTCCTAAAGTTTCTTCAACCTTTTCTTTAATTTTTGGTAACATCGAGGTAATTGGCCATTAAGCAATCACACAAAGCATATAATTTTAATCATCCGAGAATGTCTAATTCAAAGTAGCTAGATAAGTCTTCAAGATTATTCTGAACATATATGTTACACACACACATATATATATATAATGTATATATATATATATATAGTGTATCTCACTTATTTTATTGAAAAACTATAATACTCGAAATCTTAAAATGAGGATTAGAGCATATATTTGGCACGATCAAGAGGTATTTGCAATCGCTTTCTAATATGACGTGATGTACTTTCTGTATCGATTGATCTGGCCCATTAGAGTATGTACAAAATTCATGGAAAAGCACAATAGAATTTTGACAGGGCTCAAATAAATTTATTTAAAAAATATATAGGTATTAAATAGAAAAAGATAAAAAGTTATTTAATACTTATTATTTTAAATAACTTCTTCTGACCTATTTCTTATTCAATATTTTAAACAACTTGGGAAAAAATGTTATATAATGATCATATTATATATATAATTATATATAAAATATGTTAATTTTATATATAATTATATATACGTTTTTCCTGGGAAGTTTTTGGAACTAATTTTATATTCTTTATTTTAAATAAGTTTCTGGAACCTATAATTTTATATTTTTTATTTTAAGTCGTATCAGTTTTACCGAGCCCTGTATTTTTATTCTTTTTGTGCATTCTTAGTTCGCGTTAACAGAGTAAAAATAGAGATAAACTGTTCATTGTGTAAAAATAACAATAAAATAAAAATAAAAAAGTAATACTTAATTTATTATTAATTATAAGTTATAATTAATTATAACTTATTTTTTTACATTAATTACAACTTATAATTAATTATATAACAAGAAAAGACTTAAAAAGTAATTAATGTAATATTGCAAAAAAATCTAGTAAAAAATAATAGAAGCAAATTCAAATCATCTTACAATCTCGTTTCCATATAAATTTTTCCAAAGAATTTTGTTTTTCTACACTAATTTCATAATAGGCCAATTTCTTCACATTTAATTATTACATAGAATTTTCCTCTCAAAAGTTGAGACGGATTTAATTATGGCCATCTGTTTTTATGTACATTCGGTACGATAAGTATCTAAATTTATGGATACATCAGCTCGTTGTTATGGGTGTGTTCCCTTCTTGGCAGTGCAACCATCATAACGTCACAACAGTGCACTGCCACAGCCGTTCCAAAATTACTGTGGTACTGCCAGCATTATTGTAATGTCGTATTTCGGAACGGTTTTGCAGTAGACTAAACAGACGCCATGAATAAACGCATTAAATTGTCAATGAATTTTGAACGAAAGCAGCAGCGATAGTTCTTCCGAAGAAGATGAATTAATTATGGGATCATCAATTCAAGCAGTTCGACCTCGTGTTAAAAATTATATGGACACAGTTAATAAATATTCAGATGTGGAATTTAAGAGTCATTTTCTGTAAAATGCACATGCATCTTCTGCACTTAAATATAATGTATATATTTTTTTATTTCCTGAATCGGATGAATATTTCCACGCGTTATGCTTCTTTAAGCGACGTCATATTGCACTGTAACTGCCTCACCTCGAAAGCCGCAGTAGTCGCAGTGGCAATATGGCTACCATTTATTGAGATCATTTATTGACAGAGCCATTCATTGAGGGAACTAGACTAACAATAAAGCTCTATATATCAAAGTAGCGCATTCCTTTGATCTGAGCCGAAATGCCGACAACCTTCCTATTGGCTATTTCGACCGCCATTTCGATTAAGTCGTCTGCTAGTCGTTTGTAGTCCAATAAGCGCTTAATATTATTGGGTATGGTTAGTAGGTTCAACATGGAGGACCTATGCGCTACTTTGATATATAGAGCTTTAAACTAGACGCTGTCGCTGCGTAGTAATAGTGGAACAATTTTTCAGTACTATCAGTACTGGCAGTATATATAGGAACACACCCTATGTCGGACACTTTCCAAGGAGAACAAGAAAGAAAATAATCTCAATTTGATGTTATATTGATTGATTATTGACCAAAATTATCATTTTTTCATGATTAACTAATATGAATTCCTTGTTGTCCTTGGATTGTATTTAAATATGGTTATTACACGATGAGTATTTGTATCCGAGCATCTGGATATTATGTAACATCGTATAAAATCCGCTATAAATTACTACTGTCTTCTTTTGGCACGAAGTTCGACAATAACACGCGTCACGAACATTGAAAATACAATAATCCCGAAGTCATTCTTCATTTACATTTGTGTTAAATGTTCCACAATACCTTGACGTTCTCAAAAAGTTATGATTTCAGGAATATACACTAAATAGTCATCATTAATCTTAATAGTGATATCTAAGTATACATGCCGTGAACTATTCTTAATGGCGCTTGTTTCTTTGCACTGTTAGTGTTTGCTATCTATTTCTCAAATCGGCTGTGTATTTATATTTCTAACAGATCAACGTTTTTAGTGAATCTCGCAATGGAGTTTAGGTACTTTGAATTCGAGAGATTAGATTTCTCTGTCGACAATAGCTGAATAATGTCGCTTATGCTTTACAGAATAATATTAGATATAATAATAATAATACTATACGAAGTTCAATTCTGCTAGTACTATAAAATCTTGATTTAGCAGCAATTCGCTCATATCCAAATCCTTTTACACATAATGACTGTGTATGCCTAATAAAATTATTAATTGTATTTGAAGAGTTGTGAACAATGTTAAAATTGCACTATCCCATTAGACATGCTTATAGTATAGAAGTATGAAAAATAATTGCTTTCAGTACTTTTCGGTACTCAAAGGATCACAGATTGCATCGATCAACTGGTAAATAAATAATTCGATAAACAAACAAATAAAGAAATCGATAAGGGACTGGAGGCGGAAGCGATTTTTAGTTGAGAGGATGAGGTTTCAGTTATGCTCGTAGCCACAATTTGCGTAGTAATGGATTTTCTGATGGTCTCGCAGGTGGTGACGGTGCTTGAATCGCTTCTTGCAATTCCCGCACTGAAATCTGGGCCCGACGCCGCACTCGAGGCGCAAATGCCTCGTCAGGTTACACTTGTGCGAGTAAGTGCGGCCGCATTTCGGACAAAGAAATGGTGGCCCGTCCTCCGCATCCTTCACTCTCTTCCAAACTGTAACATTCGTCGGAAAGGATAAGATATATACGCAATCTCTCCCTCTTTCTCTCTCTCTCTCTCCTTTTCGAGCTCTCACGAGTCAACATATGCAAACTAGAGAAGCATTAGGCGGCTAAATAACGCAACAAAAACACCGAATGTGCGTATAGCGAGTCATGCCGCAAGTCAGGGCGATTATCACACACAGATTTCTTTTTCTGACAAATAGATTTCATTCCATTTGCGTACGCACGCTTGGTTCTGCGTCGCGTCTGTTTTTTCTCTAAATTACATACATTGTCAAAGTGTTCTTTATGAACGCTATTTATTTATTATTGCTATTGATCCTTTTGTGTGATAATCTATATTATGCTACGTATTGCATGGCATTTTTACAACAAAAATATATCTCTAAAATAAATAAGTTTGATTATATATCTGACTATATCGGGGATAGACAAACGATCATCAGAGTCCTCGACTTAATTATATATTTTTATTTGTTATATAATTTTGTTGTTACAAGTTTTGTTGACTATAATATTTAATGCTTATTTTAAACATTTTTATTTTGTCTAGCATTCATTAAGAAAGAAATTCGATATCTATTTGGTACATTTTAACATTTGAATTCGAATATAAAAATATACATATTTTATGTAATACGCATTTTAAATATTTCTTTCATATCACACATCGCAATTTTTGTCCATCTCCGATTTAAGATATTACTTTTAATACAGATATTATTGCTACATGCATTTAATAATTACCTACGTTCTCATTTATACAGGGTGTTGATAAGTAATGATAAATCTTTTGCACAGGGGCAGAATAGACTAAACTAAAAAGAAAAGTCCTCTACCATTTTGCAATTTTCGTAATAGTTAACACGAAATTAAATGCTAAAAATTGGTCTTCAATAATTTTTTACTCAAATACTATCAACTTTACAGAAAAACTGTAGGAGACAAAAATTGTTAATTTTCTTCTCATAAGTTCTAAGAATTATTTCAGAATTTTTTCAGAATTTTTTAATACCGTATTTTCTCATGTTGGTAAAAATAAGAAAATGCAGTACTAAAAAGTTGATAAAAAATTCTAAAAAAATTCTTAGAACTCTATGAGAAGAAAGTAAACAATTTTTGTCTCTTGCAGTTTTTCTGTAAAGTTGATAGTATTTGAGTAAAAAATTATTGAACACCAATATTTTCGACAATTTTTAGTAATTAATATTTTGTTAACTATTGCGAAAATTGTCAAATGGTAGAGGACTTTTCTTCTCGGTTTAGTCCATTTTGTCTCTGTGCGAAAGATTTATCGTTACTTTTGGAACACCCTGTAATGCGCATAATAATAATATTAAAAGACTATTATAATGATCACATAATTGATAGTATTGATTGTGAACTATCATAACTACTCCAAAAAAAATTTGCAAAAGAATCACGCATTAGCGGTTAATTCGTAAAAAAATTCGAAGATTAACATTCATACACATAAGTTATCAAATAATAATAAAATGCAGTAGAGAGGAAATTAATATGCAGGGTCATATCTAAATATTAACAAAATTCTGGATCACAAAATATGCGTGTTTATTTTTACTGCAGTTACATAATGTATGCAAAGATATGTATATTCGCGTGTCTATATAAATTTTAAGTCTCTATACGCATATATCTAACAAAGAGAGCTTATTACATGCATCGCATGTCGTAGGCACTCCTTTGTATAGACTATTATATATGTATATATACATATATGTATATATAATATATTATTATTTACATATTATGTACAATATTATTACATTTATATATTATATATACATACAATACATACATATACATATACATATATGTATATATACTATATGTGTTCAGACTATTCGTTTCGTTGGCACTCTCTACTATTTACTCTCTATGTCTATCAATCTAGAATGCCAACATGGGCATAATCATTTGAAACACATGGAGAATTTAATTAGCTTTTTACGTGCTAATTTGTTGCTGTAATCCCGATTTTTGTGCTCAAGCCGTTTAGCCGAAAATGAGTTTTGTGCTGATTTTTAATAAAGTTAGAATGCATTTAAAAAAAATAATAATAAAAATAAAAATAATAACACTATAATTTTGTGCTAATTATGTGCTTTTAATATACCATAATTCAAATATTATTACTCATCCCTTTGGACCGGTAAATTACCCCCGAAGCGATCAGTCACTTCCTCTTACAAGAATAAAGTGCCAGTTAAAATGCAGATAGCGAAATGTTCCTAGGCTCAAATTGTTCCTCCATTTATGTGCTCTCAAAATATGTACAAGATTTTTGTGCTTATCCCCTTTGACCGGTAAATCACCCCCGACGCGATCAGTCACTAATTTTACTGTACTACTGAGTAATTTTACTGTACTACTTTTTGGGGTGATTTACCGGTCAAAGGGGATGAATACAAAAATCTTGTCGTACATATTTTGAAAGTACATAAATGGAGGAACAATTTGAGCCTAAAAACATTTCGCTATCATGCATTTTAACTGGCATTTTACTTTTGTAAGGGGAAGTGACTGATCACTTCGGGGGTAATTTATCGGTCCAAAGGGATAAGTACTAATATTTGAATTATGGTATATTAAAAGCACATAATTAGCACAAAATTATAGTATTATTATTTTTATTTTTATTATTATTTTTTTTAAATGCATTCTAACTTTATTAAAAATCAGCACAAAACTCATTTTCGGCTAAACGGCTTGAGCACAAAAATCGGGATTACAGCAACAAATTAGCACGTAAAGAGCACTAAATTCTCCATGCGTTTCGAATAATTATGCCCATGTAGGCATTCTAGCTTAATAGACATTTACTCTCTTACATTCTAGAAATATAGGCATGTTCTTATCACTATCTGTTGTCGCACTCAATGTGCAGTGGAAATACACAGCATACATTCTTCTATCCCACGTTTTCAAATAGTTTTTCATTCGTATACATTACACGTTATAGCTGCATTAGCATTTTGCACGTTCGACAATCACAGTTTATTTCTGATTATAAATAATGACTTTAACTCTTTCAAGTAAATTCTTTTCATTATCGGCAAACAGGCCACAAATATATATGTGCAGTTATACAAGACGTCTTGAAGAAATGCATTCGTATTTCATATGGGTAAATGTTCAGAAAAGGGGCGCCATCTCCAATGACTTTGATCTTGACATATGTTGTGCAAGAAAATTTTTGTTTTTAAAACAGGAAATCCATTTTAAAGCAGAGATTTTTTATTTCATGTGGTTAAAACGAGACGTCAGTTTTCAAACTTTTTTGTTAATAACTTTTTAATGAACAGCGACCGCCTCTTAAAACCTGTCGGAGGTCACTCAGGGTCATGATCTTGACAACATATGTCAAAGTCAAGATCATTGGGGGTGGCGCCCCTTTTCTGAACATTTACCTTCATTTGTAGAATTAATAAAATAAATTTAGTAAATTAGTAAAATAAATTCTCGTTTGACTTATATACCTTTTTTATAGACATCTTGTACACAATGGAATTTAGTCCTCAACATAGGTATGATAAACTTAATACTACGTTTAATGGCAGAAATGCAGTTTAAGTTCAAACATTACTCACAATCAGTCTACCATTGTTGGACAATAAAAATTGTTTGAACAGAAAACCATTATGGCAGTGGATCAGTCTATAAACATTAACATAAAATTTGCTCTGAGACTGCTATTAACAAACATACAACTTATACAAATTTGATTACAAAAATTAATCGATTTGTTTACATAAATCTCATCTAGAGTAATTTATAAAATATAATAATAATTTTTAACATATTTAATTATGTACATATATAATACGATATAGATACTATATAAGATTTAAAAACTGAAATTTGAACACGTTACGTACATAAAAATTACTGGCTTTAACAATACCAATAATCTTACTGATATTGAATCTTTCATTTATGGAATAATTTTTTAATTATATTATAATAATTTAATTAGATATTATAATTATTACATTCGCAAAATCGCAAATCTGACTAATTAGAACAACTAAAAAGGCATCTTGTTTACTAGTGGTAACTTTGTTTTGCAAAATATAGGCTAAATTCAAGAGTTTTATCTTAATAAGAGTTTCTTGTACCTATTTCTTGCAATTTGACAATTGAGAGATTAAAATTATTTAAACTGATATGATGTTCTTTTTGATACATCAGGTATCTTGTGTATGTATGTGTGTGATTCCTATCTCATGTCTTATTCCTATCTTATTCTTTGGGAGACTTCATAATTACATACCAAAGTTGTTCCATCAATTGTTCGCTCGTTCGTATGATATCACTTTAAACAATTTTGCTATATACATACATATTAAACATATTCTTAGTTCAAAGCTGCTTGTGTATGATAAAATATTTTTAATATTATATTTAGATCATATAATTTTTTCCTCAATTAATGAATAAATAATTCAATTAATGAAGATCTACGAACAATGCTTAATTGTGCCGTTTTCTTTGTATCGATACAAATTAGCTAAAAATATCAGTTATATTTGTGAATTATTAGTTAACTCTACATTTGTTTATATTTATTATTTGGATTTTCTGAATATTTATTGTCTACGATTAATCACAAAATGATATTCGCATCTAACAGAAATGAGCAGAGCGCTACAGTACTTCTTTTTCTAAAAATCCAAAGAAATTAACAAAATTAGAGTTAACTTTAAGTCTAGAAAATGTTCATTTGAGACATAGTATTCACAAATACTTTTGTGAATTATTCAATACAAAAAAAGAAGTAGAATTTGAAAGTTTCAAAAACTTCAACTTTTTAATGTAACTTGCACATTTTAAATTCAATTGAAATTACGAAATGCGCGCTAAATTCAATTTAAACTACGAAATGTGTGAGATTTTCAAAGATTATTAAAACTTTCAGAGCGCATTTTCCTCGCGTAACTTTCAATGGCACCAAATGGTCTAAGATTTTTGATGAGTTCTCATATGTAACAGCAAATTATGCTTGTGTTTGGACTTCTTGTGGCAAATAGGACATTCGAATTGTGGCTCCACACCGCACTCAAATTTCATATGTCTGTTTAACGAGTGCGGTCTCGTGTAGGCATTACCGCAACGTTGACAATAGTAATAGGAATCGCGATTACTCGCGGTTACCTGGTTGCTGCTGACTTCTGTCAATGGTTGGCCATTTTGAATTTTCTTAGTGGCGATATTATCGGGACAAACACTTGTTTGATTTTCAATTGCTGTTGTTCTCGTTGTTGTCTCTTTCGTCAACTGGTTTTCCGCCATCAGACGTAGATACATTGTTTGATACTGATAGTACCATTCGATGGCGTCACCTGGTGAGTGCTTGCGTTCTAGAAAACACACAAGAGAATCAGTAAAACTTTGTCAGAATTATTACGTCCTTTTGCCATAGGGATTGGCGATCACACTTTAGTCTAGAAGGAATTATTTATTACGGGATTACGACAAAGACACGGACATACACAGCATGAGTTGAGTTACACGTAGCCATTCACCATAAAAGCAACTGTAAACAAGGCATCCTTGATTGGGTTTTTTATAGGATTACAGGATCTCTTTTTCATAAGAGGAGGGAGAAAACTTGTTCTCATTTCCTTGAAACGTGCTTTCGATATATTTAATATATGTAGGCAAAATTACATTTTGTTTGTTAAAAATATTTTTAGTCTGTTGCATTATTCGCACTAAAAATGCTAATGGAAACTATAGTTTTATTGCATTTGGTCGAGTCTATAATAAGGACATGTAACTAAAAAAATATAATTAACTCATTTAGTTCTATTTATAGAATGTTTATAATGAGATCAATATAAATAAAGTTAATGAACATTATATATATACATATACATGATATTGTGACGATATAATGACTCTAATTAAAATAATAAATAAGTTAAATTATCACAATATAAAATTTGGAAAATATAATAAAATTTCGGTTGTCGCTAAAAAACAACGCTATTATAAAAAGCAGAAGAATATTTCTTTTAAAAGTAATATGGCAGTATATTTTTCTATGTCTTTATTTTTTGTTAATTATTCAGTTCAATTTTTAATATATAATAATTTATTTTTTTACATATATTGAATGACATAAAAACACAAAACAATTCATTGCTTCGCAAAGAATTTTCGGAAATTAAATTAAATCTTATATCTTTTATATATAACAAATTTTAAATTTTAATAATGATTAAGATACAATATTATAAAATGTAACAAATTCAATATAGAAATAATTTATGATTATACACGTACTTGATATTCTATTTTTGCAACATATAGAAAGATGAAAGATCATTTGTTCTTATAACATTAATAAATAAATAATTTATAATATTTATTATTATCTAACTTATAAATAAGAAATCTTCTCGGAGCGAATGTCATTAAAAAAAAAACCTATCTCTATCGATGTATTGCTGATAAATTTCGATCACAAATATTTTGAGCGTCGCTTCGAGATGCAGTCACAAAGCTTAAGGGCCGACAGGAATGACGACAAAACTCATCATTTACAGTACAGATACATATCTGTACTGTATCATGTATTGTCTTATAGAAGAAATATTTTGCCATGAGAAACTTGTTTTGGCTTATCTCTAATGGAAAAAAACAGTTGAAATTGTTGAAATCAATAATGAAATCTTTGAAATGAGAAATGAAAATCATCGAAATATTATTGAAAATATTTCAGCATAAATAATACTTTTAATATTGAAATACTATAAATTTTAATGATAATTATATATACAATGAAAATTAATGAAGAGTAACGAAAAATAATTCACATATATTTAATATAGATACATGCTAATTTATTCAAAGATATTGAACACTGAATTATATCGAGTACCATGAATCCTAACAACAATTATTGAAAATGCAAAAAAATGAAAAGTAATGTAAAACATATAATACTTTTACAATTTATTGTATACTGAAATATGCTGAAATATTATAAATTCATAGAAAAATGAATGAAAATATCTGAAAAATAATTAAATGAGAACAAAATATACAATATTTTTACAGATTTATTAATGAAAGTTACCCCGAAAAATGGAAACAGAATAATTATTTAAAATGTTGGAATTAATAGTTGAAAGATTGTAATGAAATTTGCTGAAAAGTAATGAAATCAGTTAACATTGACGAAAAGTGTTGAATTGATCTTCCTACGAGTGCCGCTGGATGTCGGTTCTCATATATAAAATTTAGTCGTGCTTTCTATTAGCGTTTTTTACTGGCAGAGCTGGTGCGCACTCAGTGCACTTTAAAGCCGTTGTACACAAATCGTCGTAAAAATGTACGTTTGATAAAAATATAGAAACAAATTAAACCGCAAAATCCTCAATACATTTTATTGTAGTCTACAATATGTTATCCAATTCTCAATCAGAAATTGGAGACAATGCGACAAGAGTGAAAAACCGATGTTACTTCTTGTCAGCGTTTAAAGACGATATATAAATTTGAAATTGACATTCGAAGGAGGAAGGTAAAGTAATATTGGAAAATAGTGGGAAGTGAAACTATGGAGGGCGAGAGGGAATGTAGAGGAACGGGGGGTAGGAGGGGATGTAAGGATAGAAGCTAATTATAAAGGAGAGAGGGAGATTGTGTGATTTTTTTGTAGGTAAGATTCAGGCAATGATTTTATCTCATTTTGTTTGTTTAACCATGTCGTTGTCTTTTAATGTGAATCATTTCAGGCACCAATCTCTTGTTGTAAGAAGATTCGTTATCTAAAATTCTCACATCATTCCATCTGAAATTGTGATTAAAATTGATTCGATGGTCAGATATAACAGATGGAAAACCTGTTTTTTTCTTGATGTCCGAAATGTGTTCGCGTAATCTAGTACTCAATTTTCTTTTAGTCTGACCAACGTAGCTGACCTCACAATCATCATATGAGATCTTATATACCACATTTTGATTAGAGAGCAATTCCAATTCTTCTTTATAAAACTTTTTAAAGTATTGGTAATGAAAAAAGCCAATTTGCAGTGGAACATGTTAGAAATAGATAAAAAGCTTTTAGAGATCGACTTTACATAAGGTGGAAAAAAATTTTTCTTTGATATGAAAATTATGAGTAGTCTGCTTATTGTGTATTTTTGAGAAAAATATGGATTGCATTCGTTAGATTTTTTTGTTGAAACCGAGGTAACAAATGGAATATTTTGTCTACATAACTAATGATTGTGCCTCTTTTGTGACAGAGAGGATGATTTGAATGGAAATTGAGGAACCTGCCAGAAAATGTTGCTTTATGATATGTATCAAATATAATTCTCTGATTGTCAATGATTATTGTTGTGTCAAGAAAACTCAATCTATCGTTAAAACCAACTTCCATAGTAAACTGTAATCTTGTGTGTAGAGAATTAAAAATGTTTAGTGTATCGTTGATAGTATCTGATGGAAGTGCAAGAATGATGTCATCAACATATCTAAAATAAAACAATTTGTTTTATTTATAATTTTGAGATTGCCACTTCTTCAAAATCTTGCATTATAATATCAGCAATTATGGGAGACAACGGGAAATCTATTGGAGTATCAAAAACTTGTTGATCAAATGTATGATTGAAAGAAAAAAAAAATTTAAGACAAGACTCTAACAGCAATAATGAATTCATCTTTAGAAATGTTTGTCTTCGTGGAGATATGGTCCCATCTCTTAATAACGCTATCTAATGCTAAATCAATAGGAATATTCATAAAAAGAGGCACCATATCAAAAGAAGCTAAAACATAGTTGGCTTCAATACATATGTCATTTAATTTGTCGACTAAATGGAAGCTATTCTTTATGAAACTGGGAGCTAGTAGTATGCTGTTCTTAATAATGTTGTGTAAATCGAGTGAGAGATGATATAATGGGCTGTTAATAGATGAAATGATTACTCTCAGTGGGTTACCAGCTTTATGAATTTTTGTTAGTCTATAAGTTTTAGGTATATTGCCATCCGTTGTATGCAATCTTCGATATTTTGATTCTTCAATGAAACCCTCGCACCTCCATCTTGTGAGTAATACCCGAATTTTGAGTTAATTTATTCGTCGGATCTTTTTCAATTTTTTGGTAAGTGTCTACATCCGAAAGAATCTCCTCCATTTTCAACACATAGATATCCTTGTCAAGAACAACAGTAACATTTCCTTTGTCAGCATTCATAATGAGTAGATTCGGATGGTCATTAATAATTTTTTTTGTTAGGTAAAGCCATTCGGAAATAAGTTTATCAGTGGAGTTTCGAAAGGGAAAATTATTGCAGAATCTGTTGAGAATTGGAATGGAATTAATTTTGACGAAGTTAATTATGTTGTTCAGACAACCAGTTATACCACTATTATAAAATATTTTTTCATTAAGTATTTTTCGAGTTATAAGGCTCGAAAGTTACAGTACAGCCGGCATTAGCATTACGCAAATTGTCCGACCGACAGCTAAAACCTCTTGAATGTTGTTCAGGATCATGTCCTGGATAACATTTGTCAAGATCAAGGCCATTGGAGGTTGCACCTCTCATTTTCATTTTTGTACTAAACATTCATTTTTACGTAAAAATAAAAATAAGAGGTGCGACCTCCAATGGCCTTGATCTTGACAAATATTATCCAGAACATGATTCTGAACAACATTCAAGACGTTTTAGCTGTCGGTCGGACAATTTGCGTAATGCTAATGCCGGCTGTACTGTAACTTTCGAGCCTTATAACTCGAAAAATACTTAATGAAAAAATATTTTATTATAGTGGTATAACTGGTTGCCTGAACAACATTAATACAATTCATTATACAGTGTCCCATTTTAAATAATGCATTAAGAATTCTCGAAAACTATGATAGATACGGAAAAATGTTTCAAACAAAAGTTGTATGGTTCGGAGGAGGACATAAGAAGGTACAACTGATTTGACCTTGGGTGGCGTCGCCTTATTTTCATTTTTGCACTAAAAATTCATTTTTACGTAAAAATGAAAATAAGAGGTACAACCTCCAATGGCCTTGCTCCTGACAAATGTTATCCAAGACAACATTCAAAAGATTAGTCGTCGGCCGGACAACTTGCTTAATACTAATGCTGGCTGTACTATAACTTTCGATCCTTATAACTCGAAAAATACTTAATAAAAAATACTTAATAAAAAAATATTTTATTATAGTGTTTTGAAAAGCTCTCGAGGTAAGCTACAAGAAAATGTAATGAAAAATAGGGGGTTCCATTTGAAAAAATCGACGTGACCTTGACCTAGCCTTGGCGACGCTACCAAAGGTCAAATGAATAGTACCTTCTTATGTCCCTCTCCGAACCATACAACTTTTGTTTGAAATATTTTTCCGTATCTACCATAGTTTTTGAGAAATCTTAATGCATTATTTAAAATGGGACACCCTGTATAACCAGGCCTATATAACTGAAGCTCAAATTATCTGCAGATATATCAAATTTATAATTGTACATGGTTTTCGCATGTATTCTGGTGAATACGTATAAAACTATGTACAAATGCATTGTATTTTTGCACTAACGCGAAGCTAAATATTTTGTATTAACAATATTTTGTATTAAATTATATTAACGAATTATAATGAAATCTTAATGAAATAATACTGAAAATGGGTGAATTGATATAAATTTCAATATGAAATTCAATAATATTTCGCCATGAGACTTTTTTTGGCTTATGTTTTATAAAACTGTGAAGCTTCTTAAAGAGCCAAATTTTGCAATTTGAACATTAAAAATATTATAATGAATAAAATTATTTGCATTTTAGCTACACTATACCCACAGAACAACAAGTCACGATAACATCAAAATGATTTGTTTTGCTTGGATAGTGTAGATCGAGTAGGACATCAGAACGAATTTTTATTTTGTGCTTTTTTTCTAAATAAGTAAATCGCTTTTTAGCAACATACAGACATTCTCCAATTACGAATATCACAATTATATTAGGATTTTCTCACTATTTTAGCGTAATAAGAGAAATTCATCTCCAACAGAGATCTTCATCGTGACTCCTGTCGGTCTTTAAATCAGATCACGTTTTTTTAGTCCGCGAACTTTCGAAAAGGAAAACTTTCCACGAGAAAAAGTCACCCGCAGTGATGTGCGGTAATATGATTTCGTAGTTCATATCGATACTTGAACTTTCGATCGCACGCATGACAAGAGAACTTTTTCTCCTTGTTGCCACAGTCCACCCTTTGATGCCTCTTCAGACTGTCTAACCATTTATATTTCTTGCCGCAATCGGTACAAACATAGTGGGTCTGTAAAGTCTGTATCATCGGCATATAGGAGTCTCCGCTATACATCTGAACCGGATAATCGTCACCACCTCCTAAGGTATCGTGTACTTTTGACGACGAGTACGTCTTGCTTGAGAACGGAAGGGAATCCTGACTTTCCTGACCAATGCTGCGCGCCTTTCGTTCCAACATCCACAGGGCATCGTACTCCTCCGGTTGATCCGCTCCTGCGATAAGAAAGCAGAGCGTCGGTGATTAGGTGACATCCGAATTGCGTAAAACAGGGTCGAAAATTACGACGAGAGACTCGCGTTGCGTTACAGCTATTCGGTTTGAGATCGAGGCTAAGTACGAATGAACGGCATGCAACAATATCATAAAGCTCGAAGAACTGATAGGAGCGATTCCACGAGACGCGTCAGCAATTTATTCTGTAATATGGGATTCGAAATTCTCAAACAAATTTCTATATTAATTCTCTACGCGTGCATAAAGAAGAATATTTTTAGGATGGAAGTTATATAAATTGTACTTTTGATTTATTGAATTGATAATATTTCACTTCGTAATCGAATTTCTATAATCATTATTTCACGCTTGAGATCGGAGCACACAGAAAAAGCGACATCACCATTTTCGACATTTAAATAATCATCATTTATTTATTACACAATTATTGTCGCAATTATTCCAAAAGAAACTAAATTCTACGATCGTTTCTTTTCATGTATCTATGACTGTGATTTTTTAATATTTTTGTAAAAAAAACTTAACTAATTGTGCATAGAAGTATAAGTAGAATACAATACATTTGTATGTGTAACTTACATTCGTATATATAACTTACATATTTTCATCTTACGTTGTGCGACTAACAATAAGAAACTTATAATCGCTGTTTGAAAGAAAAGATTTTACTTGTTGGTAATATTTAATATGAGATATATAATCTATGTGTAATAAATTAAATTCTAATAATTCTTATTAATTTGTATTGCAGTGACTATCAAAGATTTGGACGAAATTTATATAAATATTTATATATAAATATTTTTATAAATATAATATAAATAATA
>NW_017257455.1:380666-385362 GCF_001594055.1 Mycetomoellerius zeteki | reverse complement strand
TATATTTAAACATTTTTATATAATATTTATATATAAATTTATATAAATATCTCATAAATTTTTTAATTACACATGAACAATAGAGATTTATTATATTTATATGCATCAATTTTTTTTGGATCTTGTTGCACATGCTTTCCTCATAAATGTCATTAGATATATAATAAAGTTCATACAGGATATGAAGCTAATGAATCAATTTTAAATAGAATCGTAAGGCTCGTAATTTGTTCTCGTAAGACTTATAAGAACCTATGACTGATGTTTTAATTTTATGCGTATATACCGTAACATGTACGATCATTTGTAAATATTTAACGATTTCTCGTCAATGTTACGGCTAGCAAGAAGCTATTAGTAAACGTATTGCATAAAGTTATAAACACTTGTAAATTCTTGTAAGAGAATATGTTATGAGCCTTACGATTCTGCTTAGAATTTAGGCATTAATCTCTCATCGACTGTGTACGAAGAAACACATAGAGTTTTCTCTCTCTCTCTCTCTCTCTTTCTCTCATTGTTTCATATTCTTAATGAAGCGAGATGTTAATATTGCACAATTAATAATCCGTTATAATTCGATTACGAGAAAATTAGTCATTAATGCTATATGTCAGTGTAACTCTTTTAAAAGCACATTTAAACTAATAAATTAGCTGACATTTTTCGATAGGTCAGTTCAGAGTCTTGTTCATAAAGTTATATTATTTTATCTCATTATAACTAACACTGTATATATATATATATATATTTCTAAGATTGATCGATATCGCGATCTGACTTCTTCTTATAAACTCGGCTTATCTACTTTTGAAGAATTGTTGCTCTCTTTGTCAGCGCACACTTGATTGCGCTGATGTCGACGCAAAGTATCTAGCCTTTTGTACGATTTGCCACATTGATTACAATTGCTGTTGAAGCCTTTCTAACGCTTCCTGCCGATCCTGAAATGACGCCAGAAGTTCGTCGCATTTCTGTTGATGACGTTTCAGGCTGTCGACTCTTGTGTATGTTCTGCCACAGCCATCGCAACGGAATTGCTGGCAAGACTTGGAATTTTTCTGGACCACATTTGCCTCCACGTTGTTAAGGATCGGCGAGTCACACAGCAGGTACTTAAGCTGACCGTGAAAGGCTACCTCGCAGATTTCCGGTTCCTCATCGTTGCTCTTTTCCGCGGTGCATTGCTCATTCTCGTCTGTAAGGACACCGTTAATTCGTTAAAAAGCGAGAATATGTGGCAAGATGTACAGAACGACTGGCAAGCGCGAGCAGTATAAAGCCAGCAGCATGCATAATTTAAATTACCTTCTGATCTTGGTTTTGATAAAGTGTGGAAAGTCGTACAATCATAGAGGAATTAAAGAAAAAGAAAAGGGGGAAAAGGGAAGAAAAATTCTCTCAAAAACTTTAATTCACTGTTAATTATAAAGATAATATTTTTGGCGGTTTCTTTTGTTATAGAGAAAGATAATAAGAGATTCGTGACACATGTTTTTCGTACACAATTTTTTTGTATAAAAAGTAGGGTTTAAAAGTTTAGCGAGAAAGTTACTTTCTCAAAATTTGCAGATATTTATTGATTGGAAAAATAATGATAGTGCATAAACATATATCATACCGATATATAGATATAGATATATATATATAGAGAGAGAGAGAGAGAGAAAGACACGCGCGCGCATTGTAAACTAATTTATTTATGAACTATAAAATGCATACATACATGCTTATCATTTTGTACAAACTCTATATTTATGAACATTACACATTCTACAAAAAAGTAACGAATATGAATATATAATACGAAGAAAGAAAAATACAGAAATAAGTTTAATGAAAATTTTATACAATGTTTTACTTATTTTTTATTTATTTTATTTTCTGAAAATAAAATTTAAAACGAATTCTCTTAAAATAGACTTAATGGCGTTATTAAATATATATATATAATATATAGTATATATTATATATATATATATGTATATACTATAATATACCTAGCAACTTATTAAAACCAGAGATGGGAAGCAACTCGTTATTTTTAACGAGGTTAGAGTTACTTTTTTTCAGTAATTGTAACTTCGTTACTTTCTTTCCATCTGTAACTGTAACTTAACTTACACCTTTTAAGTAACTTATAACTAATTTAATAGTTACTTTATATATTTCAAACTTATTTTTCAATTTAGTGTGTGGTTCACTAGGCGCTACAAATGCTTCGAAATATTTGATTGACCAATCAGCAGAATGAAATTTATTAATTGATCAATCAGAGAATGCTTCAAAATATTTGCAGTATCAAGTAAACCGTAATTCATATGTGATTGATTATGACTGCGTTTATATTTACTGCTAGTGTTGAAGCTAGTGTTGGGTCCCTATTCTTTAAAAGAAACGTAAAATTAAGGAAATACTATAAGTGAAAGTTCTCCAATTTATGAAAAATTCAGCGATCAGGACAATTTTTTCATTTTAACCAGCAAACAAAAAATCGAATCTTTACACAAAAAAAATTATACTGTTTTTTTGAAGTCCGATAGTTCCAATGTTGATGTGTTAAATGATTATGATAGAATAGAAAAATTTAAAATTTAAAAATTAAGAATACATATTGTATTCATAACATTGTATTCATTCATGACATCTAACTTTGACATCTTTGACGATTTGACCTTTGGCGCTCTCTAACGTATGTATGTTGTACATTTACACGGTCGGATCTTAATTCTTATTTAAGAACAAAAAAAATTCTTCTTTAAATATAATACACTTCCAAGTATAGTTTTAAAGGATCGAAAAAAATCCAATTTTTCCAATTTTTCCGCGGATTTTTTTTCGGTTTTTTTCCTAAGGGTAGAAAAATTCATTTTGGAAAAATTCACGCGTGCTCGTAAAACCTATCACGTTTGCTTCTCGATTCTTTTCGTAAAGAAAATAATTGCGTATAGGGTACACAGCGGGATAAGTTAACAGAAATTATAAAATTGTATAAAAGATTGAGGTCGCATAATGTATTCAATAAAATATACATAGAGAGAGAGAGAGAGAAAGACACGCGCGCGCATTGTAAACTAATTTATTTATGAACTATAAAATGCATACATACATGCTTATCATTTTGTACAAACTCTATATTTATGAACATTACACATTCTACAAAAAAGTAACGAATATGAATATATAATACGAAGAAAGAAAAATACAGAAATAAGTTTAATGAAAATTTTATACAATGTTTTACTTATTTTTTATTTATTTTATTTTCTGAAAATAAAATTTAAAACGAATTCTCTTAAAATAGACTTAATGGCGTTATTAAATATATATATATAATATATAGTATATATTATATATATATATATGTATATACTATAATATACCTAGCAACTTATTAAAACCAGAGATGGGAAGCAACTCGTTATTTTTAACGAGGTTAGAGTTACTTTTTTTCAGTAATTGTAACTTCGTTACTTTCTTTCCATCTGTAACTGTAACTTAACTTACACCTTTTAAGTAACTTATAACTAATTTAATAGTTACTTTATATATTTCAAACTTATTTTTCAATTTAGTGTGTGGTTCACTAGGCGCTACAAATGCTTCGAAATATTTGATTGACCAATCAGCAGAATGAAATTTATTAATTGATCAATCAGAGAATGCTTCAAAATATTTGCAGTATCAAGTAAACCGTAATTCATATGTGATTGATTATGACTGCGTTTATATTTACTGCTAGTGTTGAAGCTAGTGTTGGGTCCCTATTCTTTAAAAGAAACGTAAAATTAAGGAAATACTATAAGTGAAAGTTCTCCAATTTATGAAAAATTCAGCGATCAGGACAATTTTTTCATTTTAACCAGCAAACAAAAAATCGAATCTTTACACAAAAAAAATTATACTGTTTTTTTGAAGTCCGATAGTTCCAATGTTGATGTGTTAAATGATTATGATAGAATAGAAAAATTTAAAATTTAAAAATTAAGAATACATATTGTATTCATAACATTGTATTCATTCATGACATCTAACTTTGACATCTTTGACGATTTGACCTTTGGCGCTCTCTAACGTATGTATGTTGTACATTTACACGGTCGGATCTTAATTCTTATTTAAGAACAAAAAAAATTCTTCTTTAAATATAATACACTTCCAAGTATAGTTTTAAAGGATCGAAAAAAATCCAATTTTTCCAATTTTTCCGCGGATTTTTTTTCGGTTTTTTTCCTAAGGGTAGAAAAATTCATTTTGGAAAAATTCACGCGTGCTCGTAAAACCTATCACGTTTGCTTCTCGATTCTTTTCGTAAAGAAAATAATTGCGTATAGGGTACACAGCGGGATAAGTTAACAGAAATTATAAAATTGTATAAAAGATTGAGGTCGCATAATGTATTCAATAAAATATACAAAACATACACTATTGCACCATTAATGTAAGAATTAAAAATATAGAGTTCAAACATCATGTTTATATGATAATAGCAGGTTTAGAAAATAATTTGGATTTAAACTGAATTCGTAACAAAATATTTGAAAAAAAATAAACTACAAAGAGACACTTCAGGAGTGTTCATTAGACCGGAGTGTGACAAACTAGAGTTAAAAATCTGTTTACTTAAGCTTTGCCATGTATTAAAGGAAGGTTAGATTAGGTTTTACTATAAAAATAGAAGGATAACTAAAAAATT
>NW_017257455.1:375105-380638 GCF_001594055.1 Mycetomoellerius zeteki | reverse complement strand
CCAAAAAAAACCAATTTTTCGGAAAAAAAAACTGAATTTTTTCCGATTTTTTTTTCGAGTAATTTGAAAAAAGCGATTTTTTTAAAACTATACTTCCAAGTACTGCTTCTGTCGAACGAATGTTCAGCATTGTTGGTTTCGCAATAACGCTAAAGAAAGGGAATTTACACGATGATAGAATCGAATATTATATTCTGTTAAAAATTAATAAGAATTTTTAGTAATATATTTTGGATTAATACAAGAATTTATTTACAACTTTTAGCCGAATATAACATGAAGAATTTTTTTATAAAAAACTTGTCGTATATGTGTGCTATGTAATTTTATATTCATACGTATTTATACTACTTTCAAGAGAAATATCTTTGCCATACAATTTTCTTATTTTTTTAAAATAAAATTGTATAACATGTAAATGTAAACCAGTATTTTTCTTTGAATGTTCTAGGCCACGTTACTCTGGTGACTCCATGTATTATCCTTGTTTAATATAATATTAGGTGAACGACAAGGATAAAACGATACACGGAGGCACTCGATTAACGTTTCTGAACGCAGTCTTAATGGTATCGACACTACTCGTTCTGCTGAAAATTCTGACAAAAAAATAAGTAACTGAAAAGTAACTAAAAGTTACGTTTTCAGTAACTGTAACTGTAACGAGTTATTTTTCAGAGTCAATAACTTGTAAGGATAACTAATTACCTTTGAGAAAAAAAAACTGTAACCGTAATTAATTACTTTTACCAAATAATTTTCCCGTCCTTGTTAAAAACTGCTTCTCTCTTTTCTTTCATCATTTTCATTAAATTTATTGAAAATCAATTGAGCTCCACGTAAAACCGGTCAATTTATGCTTTGATCTATAAGCTGAAAAGATTTTGAGGATTGTGTAAGTAAAAGGAATATGAGTTAAGGGAAAGTAGTCGATACTAACATAAGTCTTCTAAAGAGATATCCTTTTATTTCTCGGAAACTGAATGTTGTACTTTATTAATACTGATAAAAACATGATTTGTGTTTAGATGATTAAAAAAGTAAAAATGGCGAAAAAAATGTTTACGAAAAAGTATAGAAAAACTACATAGATTGGGACAAGATCTCAGAAATTCTTAGTTTTTCATAAATATTCGTAGTAGAACGTAGAGTAGCGTTGTTTGAGAGCGGAGGATGTCTTGGTTTTTCAAATAAACAGTGCCACTCTATCTATGAAAAACTAATAATTTTTAAGATCTTGTTTCAATCTATGTAATTTCTCATAAAAATTTTTCCACCAGGATCATAATGTGCGTTATATGTTTGCGTCTTGCAGAACAGTATAAAGTATGTATATAAATAAACAAAAACGTCTTATATTGAAGTAAAAAAATTCTAAAAAATCTTATAGAACTTGCAGGTACTTTGTACAGATGATTCTTATAAAAAGAAGGAATATGTGGCATTACTGTCTATTGTGTTAGTTTTAGAGCTTATTTTATCAAACCCTCATTTTTTATACCTTGTGAAAATTTATTTATTGCAAAGTTGCAAACCGTATCGTAAAAACTATTATTATCTGACAGACGGTACTTTCTAGTTTGCATTTATGTTTCTAAAGTTTTATTTTTAGCTCTGTTTAAGAAATATTGTTCAAAAATAAAATGGTGTGTTAGTATCGGTGACCTTCCTCTAACGTTGTAACATCTTTCAGAAACAATAAACTGATATAAATGAATTAATTTTCAGAAATGATAATTGCGTGCCGATATGGTTGTCGGACTTTCAACGCAATCAAATCTGAAATTAATAAATCCCCCCAAATTCCCCAACTTGTCTCGGTAGTCTAAAGGCTTAGGACGCTCGCACGGAATGCAAGAGATCCGGGTTCGACTCCCGGCCGAGGCATTATTTTTCGCAATAAGTTTTATTACAGTTTTTAAGTTGGGGAATTTCAGATTTGATTGCGTTGAAAGTCCGACAACCATATCGGCACGCAATTATCATTTCTGAAAATTAATTCATTTAAATGAATTTACAATAGTTCAACATCTTAACGTTCTGACCGTTATGGCGCTTCTTAATTTAAAATTATTATGTTTAACATTAGCGGTCTTTCAATCTTATTATTGATATAAATGAGTCAACTTTAAATTCATGAACGAAAAAAGGTTGTATATCAAAACGTGAAATAAATGAAAATAAACAATATAGCGCCAATATGAAGCTTCTTTTTCGATACGAAGATAATCAAAGTAATAAAAATTAGCAAATAAAACATGCCCAAAGTTTTATTCAGACATCTTCCTCCCTTCATTATTTCGTTGAGAGAGAGATAAAAAGATAATATTTTGAAGAATAAAAGCTAAAATTGATCTTAGTAAATTCCAGTCCATTCTCTCGCACGGATTATTATGTAGGATATATGTGCTACATCATGATTCATATAATATTAGCTTCTTCTTACTGTTACGCATAGGGGCGAACCCTTCCGTTGAACAGGCCTAAAAAATGTGTACAAAATATTTTACATTGATCTTCTATTCCATTTTACTACAAATCAAATTCATATATTAGATTCTTAAATTTTAAGAAATGCAAAAAGATCTCAATAAGGCGCATGCTTTTATTCTTCAAGATTTTAGGTCCTATAAAAGATAAATTAATGTTTCAAAATTTCTAATTCTAATCTAAATAATATTTAGTGTTACTTGAAAATTTCCTTGAATAAAGTCTCATACATTTTCACGAAATAAGAGAAACTTAAATAAACCTAAGATAGATCGGTCACATTAACATACAATTCACACATTATCCTTATCTATTTATCTAACAATAAGACGCATGAGCATGATGCATTTCATGTAATTGCGCGGAGACAATGATTTCTTTTCAACTTTTGTCGGAAACAGATGAGTGTGACAGAAAGAGTTTAAAGAGTGTCAACGAAGATTTGCTTAATTTCATTTTACAGTAGTTCTTTTCGTGTCTTTTCAGACTGTCGATCCTCGAGAAATGCTTTCCGCATTCTTCGCAGACGAACGGATTGGTAACCTTCTCTCTCACATGCTTTCTCTTACGCTCTGAAGACAGTTGGTTGGAGACAGTCACAAACTCGAAGTAGCCTCCTTCATGGAGCTCCTGCTTTACGAATGGTTCAATTAACCAATTGGACAGTTCATCTTTGTTATCTATAAAAAAAAAGAAAAAAAGAAACATTCGTTAACTTTACGTTTTGACCAGCTGAAAATTCGTGAAGACGAGAAAGAAATCATGAGAGAAGAGCCTTATAAGCGCATGCATTCAGATAGAGTGGTCGCATACGAATACGTTATTGATGAATTTGAAAAGTACAACCGCTCCATAATGAATCTCGAATGAATAATAAATGTGAAGTCACGTAAGTGCAATGTTTGTGAGAGATAAACAGGAAAATAATAGTATCGCAATGGTATTCAAATATTACTTTTTTCAGTAATATTATTTTATTGATAGACTCGAAAGATAGACAATTATACAATAAATTCTCGCTTTATATTTTTATGACGGCAGTTGATATTATAGATATAATAATGTTTTTCTTACAATATAAATACAATGTGATAATGTAATAATATGAAACAGATTATAACAAAGAAAATTAGCAAAATAAATTACAACAAAATAACTTCTTTATCAGTATCATCAGTATCTTTTTATCAGAACATATTTTATAATCAGAACGCAAATTTCTTCATTTCGATAATGACTAGAAGATGCATATACATGTTGTTTCATATTATATAATACAATTCATTATACAGTGTCCCATTTTAAATAATGCATTAAGAATTCTCGAAAACTATGATAGATACGGAAAAATGTTTCAAACAAAAGTTGTATGGTTCGGAGGAGGACATAAGAAGGTACAACTGATTTGACCTTGGGTGGCGTCGCCTTATTTTCATTTTTGCACTAAAAATTCATTTTTACGTAAAAATGAAAATAAGAGGTACAATCTCCAATGGCCTTGCTCCTGACAAATGTTATCCAGGACAACATTCAAAAGATTAGTCGTCGGCCGGACAACTTGCTTAATACTAATGCTGGCTGTACTATAACTTTCGATCCTTATAACTCGAAAAATACTTAATGAAAAAATATTTTATTATAGTGTTTTGAAAAGTTCTCGAGGTATGCCATAAGAAAATGTAATAAAAAATAGGAGGTTCCATTTAAAAAATGGTACCTTCTTATGTCCCCCTCCGAACCATACAATTTTTGTTTGAAACATTTTTCCGTATCTACCATAGTTTTCGAGAAATCTTAATGCATTATTTAAAATTGGACTCTGTATAATTCATAGTACGATTAGTATAATCACAAAAATACAGTAAATTCCAAAATAATAAGATAAGAGAAAATAAGAAAAACCTAATGTCTATGTTTATATTTAATAAAAAAATACTTGTCGAGCGAGGATTGATTATACTTTGAGTTCATACGATTGGTCAATTCAATCAGCATATCAATTTATTAACATTGTATGATACAATATCATATACAATTATCTGATAAAAGCTAAATATGGAACTTAACAGAAAAATTTAATTGAAAGAAAATAAAGTTGTAAGTGCCTGGACCGAAAGAGAAAGAGAGAGAGAGAGAGAGAGAGAGAGAGAGAAAGAAAAAGAGAGAAATGAAGGTCGCAAACTTATAATACTATAAATACAATAATAATAATAAATAATACAATAAATAATATATAATATATAATTACATATTATACAATATATATTATAATATAAATAATATATAATATAATATAATAATATAAATAATATATAATAATATAAATAATATATAATAATATAAATAATATGTATTGTAGTATATTATATAATTATATTATACGAGGTCTGTCCCAAAACTATCTGATCCCTGCCTATATTATGAATAAGAGCTACTCTGGAGTGGTATGACAGTCGCCTTCATAATCTCTGAAAATCATTTTTTGTGATAACTCAACTGTTGGGTCGTACCGCTGATAAGGGAACCACACAAAATATTAAATTCTGATTTTAATGAAACTGTATATACATATAGGTTACGTAAAAAGATGAATTTAGAAAATATTAATTGCGGCAGTTTAAAAACGGTTCATGGGGTGAAATCACCATTTATACAGGTAATGCGAGTTTTAACTTTTTTCGCTGTCTAAAAAATCTTAAAAATATTCTAGATATCAAAAAATGTTTTACAAAACGTTTACAATAAAATTACCTCTGTTCATCCACGCCAATAATATTTATGAAAAATAAAATTTTTTTTAATTTGAAAAAATTGTTTATTAAAAATATTATTGACATAAATGAATAGAGGTAATTTTGCTATAAAGCTTTTGTATAAAACATTTTTTGGAATAGTTTTCAAAATATATAATGGAAAAAACTCTGAAAACCGCTTTACCACGTAAGGGATGATTTCACCTTTTTAAACCGTTTTTTCTGTTGCAACGGATATTTTCTAAATTCATCTTTTTATATAATTTATATGTATACAAAGTTTCATTAAA
>NW_017257455.1:359371-375006 GCF_001594055.1 Mycetomoellerius zeteki | reverse complement strand
TATAATATATAATATATAATATATAAATCATATAATGTATATAATAAGAAAATTATAATGTAAATATAATTACAATTGAAATTATAATAATCACAATTATAATTATAATTACAATATAAATAATCATGGACAATATAAGAAGAACCTAACATTTTATTTAAAGAAAGAATATCTTCATTGTAGGTAAATTGTTTACGCTTTGTGATGTTTCAATTTCATGTGCTTCGTTAATTCATATCGACGGTAGAACATTTTCAGACAAATTTCGCAATGTCACTTAAGTAGCTTGCCGCACTCCAGTCTTTGATGTCGGCGTAGATTGTCCATCCATTTATACATCTTGCCGCATTCGCCATATAAATATTGCTTCGGTAGCGGTTCCATTTGGCCACAATTTACGTTATTTAAATGTAGAAACGCATTCATGCGGCTAGCATTCAGTTCAAATTTGTTCACCATCTGAAATACGAAAAAAATTTTGTTATTTTCGTGAAATTGGTGACGTTAAAAACGATTTAATAGAGATCAGAGTAAATATTGAGTTCAATTGATAAGAGATTCAGTACACGAATCGATCAATACTCAATCCAATACACTGCAATGAATATATTAATTTTTACAATATAGATTTTATCTCGTAATGATTTATTTTTTCTCTTTTTTTTATTACAGAAATCATTTTTTAAATCATATACCCTTACAACTCTTGAATTTTGTATTAAAGTTTTACTAATAATAGCCATTTTTAGAGAGATTCACGTGAATTACGTTCTTTTATCAATTGAAATATATTAAATCAAGTGAAAAAGAGAAGAAGACATTGTTATACAATGTATAATAACAGTCTAGGCTGTATATTTACATAATCACGCACAGATAGTTGGAAATAATATCTACATATAATTGATATAACAGTTTGTTTTATTAAGATCGTAAACTTTAGGAAAAATATAATATTTCGTTTTTTTTTATTTGCGATAGAATCGATAGCAAAAAGAAAATATAATAAATTGCAGGGTTGATAAGAGATAATGTGTAATTTTTTTTTTTAATAAAACGGTTTTTTCAAACATATTTTTCAAACAATGATACATACATGCTTTAAACAGTATTATAAAAAAAACATGTATAAAACATGTTAAAAACGTCGATTAAGCACGTTTTAAACAGTTTAAAATATGTTTAAAACATTTTTACCAACTCTGATAAATTGCTTAATAGCATGTATTCATTATTACATAAAAAATACACGTGACAATTTTAAATGTATTCAAATCTACAGCATTCGTTGGAAATATTACAGATTCTTACAGTTACTCGTTTCTAAAGAGTCATTTGAACTTTTGAAGTCATAACAAAACATGCTTCATACCTTGAGTTTTGCCGACATAAAATTGATGCGAGTGGAAAAGCTGTAAATCGACAAATCGTTTCATGAGGTTGTTGACCGTAAACATAGTGCTTTTAAATGAAAAAGAAAGACAAAATATAGATTTAGAATTTGAATAAAAAAGTTTTTTTATTAAGTTATACCATAAATAAGTATATAAAACTATAAATAAATTTAATGCAGTATATTAAAACATAGCAAAGAAATAATTATATACACAAAAACCACTAAACCGATGTATGTGGAATTAAAAAAATATCTAAATTAATCAAATCTTTAATTATGTTGTTAAATATATTGCTACGATAAATAAATTAGAATTAATCATAAAAAATTATATGCAAAATATTCAATATAAAAAATTATGTAAAGAATATTTGCATGAAACGATAATTTCCAATTTTAAATGATAACAATATATTATCTATATATTTTCAACAAAGATATTATATGTTGAAAATGATAAGATAAGAAATATATAATCATTAAATAATTAATCGTATTTCAGAAATAAAGATTAAATAAATTTTATATTTTAAAAACTATTTTTATTATCGTTTAATTAAAAATAATTTAATTAATTAAAAAATAATTATCTTATATTTAGATTATAATACAAAATACAATAATACAAAATACAAAATAAAATGAAACTTCTGAATTGTGCAGACTGTGTTGTCTACTACCAAAATAAAACTTACAAAAACAAATTAGATTAAATGTGAACTCAACACAATATAGATACACAACGATTGTGTAATTTAAAAGATGCATTATTATTATTTTATTAATAGCTTTTCGATTAAAATTTGTATGTTAAACATATAAAAATATTGTACTCGTGAATCATGAAAACGGTCATGATGAATTAAAACATGAATGAGCATATATTTTAACAGTTTTATATTCTCAATATATGATACATATAGGGTACGCGTTAATGCACCAAGTAATTATAGAATTTTGTTGCATAATAAAAAATAGGAAGTATATATTTGTAATATTCATTCATTCGCGGGATAAAAAGCATAGACGATCGTCTGTGTCAAAATAACAATATTCGTTTGGCTTGGATTAACAGTTGACTATATTATACATATCATATAATGACTATTTTTATGACTAAACTGCACAAGTAATAAAAGATTAAATACATTATGGCTACGATGTCTTCGTCATAAATATAGGCGAAATGCCTATGTAGACATAACAAACGTGTCTCGCAAAAGAATTCCATATATTTATCCTTAATCCATATATTCATTCTTAATTATAATAGTCATTAATGGAAAAAGTGATAAAAAGATTTTTTATTGGAATAAAGAAAAAAATATTTTCACATGTAGAAATAAATATACTGAAGCGTTTATGAAAATTTCGAAAGCATCTCTTCTTGTATTTCCAGCAATTTCAATTTGACTTTTGGAATCTAAAGTTATATCTTTTAAAATTATTATTTTATTTCCCTAAAATTATTATTCTATTCTCCTAAATTGAAATAATATTTGTCAGCCATCTTGGGATATATGTTCATCTTATGTCATTAGTACACAAATAAGTATTCTATTTTATGCGAAATTGCTTGTATTGTTAATTTCAAATATTTTAAGCATCGCGTCGATTAAAAACATGTCAATCAGTTATTCACCATTAATTGCTCTATACAAGTTGATCAAGATCTTCATTTATTTATAATAATCGCTTTCGTTCTTCCTTATCGCTGATTAATCGCGGCCTCTAATCGAAATCCTTCTTCTGTACCGTTTGATTCATTCTTCTTTCGCAACCAACGATGTGGGCGTTTAGGACAAATCTGTGCTTGAATCTCCGGCCGCAGATAGGACATACCTCGCAAGGCACGACACCGCACTCAAGTCGTTTGTGTCGGCTCAAGGATGTCGTGGCCTTGTATGTTTTTCCACACCTGCCACACTCATATTTGGCATCGCCTATGCTTTTCTTTCGGATACCTCTGGACATCTTGTATGATGATCCACTCGCTCGACGTTGACTCCACTCGTTATTGTCCTGCGACATCAGCATTTGTGCCAGCAAACCTGCAATGAAAAGACAATGTGGTTAGACAATTTATTTGCGATTTGTTCGACGCTATGTCGTAATCGCAATGCTCCCCCGAACCGGAAATAGAGATCAAACAAAATGACTAGTTAAAAATATGGATAGACTGATCTAATTACAATTTCTTTCATGTTTAATGGATTTTTGGTGTAAATTAAAGATACAAGGATTATATGTAATGTCGATCATCAACTTCTCTCTGTAGTTTAATTAAAAATGATTTAAAAAATCGCGTAATTCGAGAGAACACAATTTGCGGAGAGAACATACAACTAAGGGAATTTTTTTGTCATTAAAAAGACAAAATTAGTAAAAGATAAGCAAATTAGAATAAACATCTTTCAAAATAGAAAAATGGAATAAAATTTATAAAATATCAGGAATTAAAAATTACATACTATTGTTTAATTAATTATGAGCATTTAATGAGTAATTAATGCGTCAAGAACCTTTTATCAATTTATCCATTGCCAGTGTCTGGTAAGCATTGCAGTGATTAAGTTCGTGCAGTTAAGACTTCCACTTTCGACAGGAAAATAAAAAAAGTTTTAATCAGAGTACTGCTAAAATTTAATTTATATAAGCTATAAAGATACAAGATTGAGAAAAGTGCGATGATGCAGAAGAGATCAATTATGAAAAAAGAGCAGAAAATAAAATGAGATGAAGAGATAACGCATGCTATTGCGGATTTTTATGCAAAGTAGAAATCGTTATTTATTTCTAAAATTTTTAGATATATTTAAAAGTAGATGTCAAGGATAGAAATAATTATATAAATGAATTATAAAATTTTATTACAACGCTAAAACTTTAGTTAATTTATTGATACAAATATATTTTTAGCTTAGTGTTGTAAATTCTGTTTTTATTTTTATACAATAAAAAATGAAAATGTCAGTATTTGTTCCTTGGATAATTTATTACACTATTTAAAAACATGTATATTTATTACTTATACGTTTATATAAAGATGTTATGTATAGTGGAACTAGAAACGCTTTTTCTCTCTTAAAATTCTAAACATTTAAGAATAATTGTATTGTATAATACATATAATTTAAACAAAGAATCCTAATGATCATTTTTTATATCTTAATAAATAAATCTAATAAACTTTATCTGATATAAACGTATGAAAAATAAATAAAAATTTGAAATTATCTAAAGAAGTAGGAATACCGATTTATCATACGCAATAAACAAGACTTATTGTGTCTTATTCTGAAAATCTATAGTCTTAGATAAAATAAGATATTTGAATCAGATACATTGTATCCTAGTATATAATCACACATATATAGGCTCTATACATAGTTGCTTTCCATACAATAATGAAAAATGATACTATTTAACGATAACAAATGAAAAATCTTAAAACAAATTACAAGTTTAAAATTCTTTTAAAAATATATAATTGTGTATTTATCAGTATATACGCAACACATACACTTCATATTTTATTGCACCAGTTTGATGTTACACAGCGAGAGAAAACTCCTTTGCAATCTTAGTAATACAATTTCAAAAAATCCGACTTATGAAAAACACTAGTTTTAAAATAAATCTTATCAATTATCATAATTTAATGAGATTAATTTGAATCTCGTTAGATTACGCAATTTTTGACAACATAGGGTAATTGCCGAAATCGCACAATCACGCTTAAAAATTCAATTATTGTACTTACATACTTTCTTATGATTTATTTAAGAACTACATGGTATTGCAACGCTGCTGCATTACACTTGTGACATACAGCACAATAGGAGTGTTGTTATTTACGTAAATAAAAAAATCGTGTTATTATTTTTAAACGTATTTCACAGCAAAATTACAGAACATATAAGTTAAATAGCCAGAGTCTTGATCATTTGTATATTGTAATTAGAATATTATTGAAATTAAATTAATAGAGTTAAAGTTTACAATTTTATTTATAGATTAAATCAATAGAAGTTTACAAAAGGCTCTAGTTTTCTAAATCGCACCACGATGTAGTCTCCTAAATCGCACCAATTGCACACCACAATCATTGCCTAATATTTTTACATTTTTATTCCATTTATTATTATTTAAAAATGTATATTGTAAACCTACGAAGTGTTTATTTTGTTTCACATAGAAACTCTTTAAATTACTTCCTGAAATTATCACGTGTTTCAGAAATTATGAAAAATATATTCTTAAATTTTTGACAGCATAAGAAAATACAATTTTTTCCTTTTCTTATGTAATTTGAAAATTTTTTTTGCATTATTATAATGTTTTAATTGAAAAATATCAGTATGTGATGCGATTTAGGCAACGGATTTCTTCATTGCCAAAATTGCACTATACTGAAAAAATTCTCATTTAAAACATTATAATGGCTGCGTTCGGAAACATCGTTCGAATGCCTCCGATGCCTCGAATTCATCATTACATTAACATTAATAAATGTTAAACAAGGACAGATGACGAATCCGAGGCATTGGGGGGGGGAGGAGGGAGGCAGTCCGAGTGACGTTTCCGAACGCAGCCACTAATGCGAATAAGTTATGAAAAAATTACATAAGAAAGGGAAAAAGAGTTTATTATACTGTACAAAAATTTAAGAATATTCTTTATAATTTCTGAGTTGTAAGCTTCTATGTGAAAAATGGTACGATTTCGGCAACTTTATTCTATATCAAGGATTTATCGAAATCGATGAGGTCACTAATTACAGTTTTACCATATCCTATTCCAAGCTGTTTTTTTCTTGCAGGACGCTAAATGGTGAGTTAATACAAATTTATGCGTAAATTGTTTGCCACATATTATGCATTTGTACTTGGGATGGACGCCACATTCCAATCTCTGATGTCTTCGCAAGGATGTCTCCAATTGATAACTCTTGGTACATCTTGTGCATTTGTAGATTACTGGCTTCTTCGCGTATTTCAGCTTCTGTATGTTCTTCACGATCAGTTTCGGGACTGAAAAGTAAAACAGAAAAACGTAGGAGCTAGATTAAATCATTGGTAGCAATTTAAAATAAGAAACGTTGTAATTATTTTACAGACTGTCACACCGAGATAAGACAAGTAAAAAAAGAGCTTAAACTTTTTAATCGCAGAAGTTTTATTAGAGGAGATGGCTTCTTTTGCCTATACATCGATTGTCAATAGCATTGTTTGCCTACATCACATTTGCTGACAGCACATTTGCACACAAAAATTATTGCTTACAGTTCAATTGCCTATACAAGCACTTTTGCGCACAAATAAAAATTTCAGAAACAAAGTCACATTTGCCTACATAGATTATTTTGTTTATAGTTATGTTCTTTTGCGCACAAATAAAAATTTCAGAAACAAAGTCACATTTGCCTACATAGATTATTTTGTTTATAGTTATGTTCTTTTGCGCACAAATAAAATTTATATTTTTAAAGAAAAGAATTTATATTTTAAAACGAAGAATTTGTATTTTTAAAGAAGAGAATTTGTGTTTTAAAGCAGAATTTGTTTTTAAAGCAAAGAATAATGTTTAAATTGTAGGCAATCGATATGTAAGCAATAATACATGTAGGCAAATATGATTCCGTTTTTGAAATTTTTATTTGTGCTCAAAAGTACATATAGGCAATCGAGTTGTAGATGATAATACATGTAGGCAATCGATCTGTAGGCAAACGAGATCCTTCCGAAATATAATTCAAGAAAAAGATGTGATTGATTATATTATAATTTTAATTATATTCAAATACATAGTAATATCAATCGATATCCACATATAAATACATTAGTAAAATATAACTTGCCTGATTTTATACAAATAAAATGTCAGGTGTCTTTTTTAAATTGGTCATGTAAAATGTTCTTATATTTTAAATGACTTCGATAAAATGCTGTTTATTTGAATATGTATTGAATACATAGATTATTAATTAAATTGTTTATATATACTCATATTATATATAGGGTGTCTGAGACTACCCCTTTTATCTCGGAAACAGAGCATTTTAGAAAAAAAATGTTTCAGATAAAAAAGTTGTGGAGTTCTAAATGATCTATTCAATGATCTGATCAGTTTGACCTTGGTGACGCCACCGAAGTCAGACTGATCAGATCACTGAATAGATCATTTAGAGCCCCACAATTTTTGTCTGAAACGTTTTATTTCTAAAATGTTCTGTTTACGAGATAAAAGGGGTGTACGGGTGGTCTCAGACATCCATATATAGAGGGTATTTCAAAAGTGATAAATCTTTCGCACAGGGGCAGAATGGACTAAACTGAGAAGAAAAGTCCTCTACCATTTTGCAATTTTCGCAATAATTAACAAAATATTAATTGCTAAAAATTGCCGAAAATTGATCTTCAATAAATTTTTACTCAAATACTGTCAACTTTACAGAAAAAAGTGCAAGAGACAAAAATTGTTTATTTTCTTCTCATAGAATTCTAAGAATTTTTTGAGAATTTTTTCAGAATTTTTTTAATACGTATTTTCTCATGTTGGTAAAAATAAGAAAATGCAATACTAAAAAGTTGATAAAAAATTCTGAAAAAATTCTTAGAGCTCTATGAGAAGAAAATAAACAATTTTTATCTCTTGCAGTTTTTTTGTAAAGTTGATAGTATTTGAGTAAAAAATTATTGAAGCCCAATTTTCGACAATTTTTAATCATTAATATCTTGTTAACTATTACGAAAATTGTAAAATGGTAGAGGACTTTTCTTCTCAATTTAGTCCATTTTACCTGCAAAAGATTTATCGTTACTTTTGGAACACTCTGTATAACAGATCTATATACAGAGTTCCGCTTGGACTGTATAATAAAAAAAATTTGTAACATAAAAATTATTAGTTCTAATGACAAAATGTGGATCAGTGTAAAAAGCAGCTCTGAAATTTTTTTATAAAGTTATAAACCGTCATTTTAGACGCGCAATGTAATGTATATACACGGAAGTTATTTGCCTCTCATACATTGTCGATGAAGCTATGTGGACATAGCAGAAGTATATAATTCGCTTGCGAAATTGAAATTTGTGACTTATACACGTTTTCATTTCCTCAGACGATAGTACACAAAATGGGCATTTGCTACGGCATTCAAGTGTCAACTGACACAATGGATGTATTGTGTATCCAATAGTGCAATCATTCACAAGCGGCTAAATAGCAATTTAATATGATTGATTGGATCTAAAGATAATAACATTCGATTGCTACTGCGCTGCTTGATGAGCAGTTGCACTACTGAATGACTTAATGCGGGAGAGATAAATAGTTTCTGTTATATAAAGAAACGGTCTATAAAATCGAGTAGGATAAAATTGTTAACAATATTTCATCAATTTATTATACGAAGAACATATGGAGATAATGGATGTTTCGAAACACACAGGTCCTTCTTCAGCAATTATTACAAAGATTTAAATTGATCGATATCAAATGATTAACATTACGCTTATATAATAGTTGATTAGTTTGTTACACGAGAACATTTCAAATGGTTGTAAACAATTTGTCCTTCAGACTTGAAAATCTGTTTTTTATTGTGAATGTAGAGACGATATCTTTTAAATGAAGTTCGTCAATTTTGTCAGTGTCAAAAATTAATCGAAATTGAAATCAGGATGCATTACATATAAAACAGGAGATCAATTACAATAAACGTCTGATTCGGTTGAACGCAAATGTTAAAATGCATTTCAACAAATTTCTGAATTGTAGGAAGTTTATTTCCTTTCATTAGATACAGAATATACAGTAAATATTTATTTCTTTACATAATAAAACAAAAATACAGAAATCTGTTTATAACAAAGTTTGAAAGTCAAAATAAAAATTAGCTATTGGTTCAGTTTATTGAATTCGTGTACTAGATACATGTGCCTTTTCAAGTGATACTTCCGTCTGAAAGCTTTATCACATGTCGAACAGACAAAATTGCGTTCCTTTTTACATTCTCTGCGTAGTAGATGAGTGTCATCTTTGCACATTTTTCCACAATCGGGGCATATCACGTAGTTTAAATTTCTGTTATTCTCGTCCCCTGAAAATGACAGCGATTTCTGGTTAGTAAAATGTCAAATAACAAGCACAAAATATCCGACTAATACAAAAAAATAGCGGCTCGTATTCAGAACGCACTTTTATCGATTAAAGCGCACTTTTATCTCTGAAATTCTATAATATGCGTGATGTAAAGTATAGTATGTTAGCGCGCTAACATCGTTGTAAGCGCGTTCTGAATATGGGCCATAGAATTTTGTACAATTATCAATTATCAATGAATGCGTCATCGATTTTGAATCCGTGAATGAAAGATGTAAACAGGATAAATATTGTAATAAATAGGATAAATCATAAATATTATAATTAAAGCTCATTTTAGACAATATATAAGTGATGTTAAATTTCACAATACAATTCTATTTGTAATTTGTAATATGCCATATATTTTTACACACGCATTACAAACATAATTCATATAATATAATTTACGTGTATTTTTGTACATGTATGTATTTTAATATATATCTTACATATATGTTCTTCAAATGTTTTTTTATAATATACGGCAAATAAAATTATAAATAGAATTGTATTCCGAATTTTGAAGTGAATTATTAGATTGTTTAAAATGGGCAAGAAAAAGAACATAGTTTGCAAATAAACTATAATATTATACACATATTCACATACATATGTAAATGGCTATTAAACGAATATATTATTTTGAATAGAAATCAGTAATAGGATGTATAAAAGAAAGAAAATCTTTGCACCGAAATATTTTGAAATATTTTATTTACATCACTTTACGCCATTTTTTCAAGCGCATTTCTGTTCTTTATAATCTCAATTATATAAACTGTCTCAGAAAGCAAACATGAATATTATTTGTAATATTAATATTTATAATATTTGTTATATTTTTGACAATTGCGATTTTATTTAAGTAATGTTTTTAGATTGGTTTTTGTATTTAAGGTGATTTTTTAGTAAATAGAGTTACTATAGAAATACTTAATTTCTGTATACGTATAATAAGTACCGAACTTGATATGTGCAAAATTCTAAAGTAGATTAATTATGAAACGATAGAGAAAAAAAATGTTGAAAATGTAACTTTTAACGTGTAACTTATTATTAGTGACAGGTAAGGATCAGAGTGCACTAACTGCACAAAAATATTATCATAGACTTCTCCAAAAAAACGAAATTATAATAGTTTAAAAAATTACGATTGTAATGATTACATAAAAGTAAAAGGCCATTCTGGAAAGATATTTACATGCATAAACTTGCAAATTTAATCTCGAAAAGTAAATATAATTTCATCTTGTTTTCGTTTGATGAAGATAGCAGCTCTTGATTTATCATCGCACGTTTCATACTATTTCATTAAGATATATACGTAATTTTAATATTTTATTCAAATTATTCAGATATTCGTGATTTTGGATGAACTCTGGAGAGGTACCCCAAATTTTCAGCACTTTCCTAAAGGACCATCTCAAGAGATAATCTAAATAAATGAAAGGAAGATTAATAACAAAGAAATTAATATATAGAGAGAGAGAAATGATTGTATAACAAAAAAAAACAAAAGTGCTATATTTTATTTGTAATTACAACAAATCTGCACATATTCTATTAAATAAATAGAGCATATATAAGTTCAACCACCGAAAAGTACTTTAATTATTTTGGAAATTAATTAGATAAAAAAATCTTAATTTAAAAATATTGAGGATATAACTTTTCCAATATTCTTTATTTATAATTAAAATTAATTAAAATTGATCGTATAACTAATATATATATATATAATTATATTATTTGATATTATTTATCATAAATAATATACAATAATATCGTATTTTACAACTGATCTTATTTTTCATTTTCTTACATGCAATACATACTTTAACAATTATCTGATACTAATATAACAATAATAAATTTTACTGTTACACGCAAATATGTAATTTAATCCTTTTTTTAATGATTCAACGTTTTTCTTTGTGATGAATTCGAATGATTAATTGTGCCACATAAAAAGATGTATTAAATCAAATATATTAAATCTAAATTTGAAGAATGATACTTTTTTTATCACCACAATAGCAAATCTTGTTCTTTAAGAACGTTCAGATTTAACATTCAGAACAGTCAGATTTAACGTTCAATAATAGTTCATCAAAATTATTATAATTTAAAACGCAAGAATATTTGGCGAGAATACATTTTATGATGTATTAAAAATGTTGTGAAAATATGTTAAAAATACAATATAAAATAAGCGTGTTGCTACACATAAAAATGATTAAACTGCCACGAATATACACAAAGGTTACCGCGCGCGCTGCATTGCCGTACATCGAGCCGTTATGCACTATCATTCGCACAGCATAATGCTCGAGCAATAAGGCAGCAGTACGTGCCGCTTCGCGTCGTAATATTATTATCATTCAAAACATAATCATTCCCTATTAACTACCATTTAACCGATCCGCATACTTGATAATCCTTTTAATTACAGATAAACATACGTATTCTTTAAGAAATATTAATTCCGTGTAATTGATCTAAAGATAAAAATCACAGCGATATATAGGAAGCAGAGAGTTACAGAACGATAATTAATTGTAAATTTTTTATAATACTTAAGATAATTTTCGTATAATGATCTAAATTTCATTAGTAGCCAATCTCAATATCAATTACTGAGCAGTAAAAATTTGTATCGTCTAAATTGTAAAAATTAATAATAAATAATAAATCAATAAAAATTAATAATAATTAATAATAAATTATACAAACACAAATTTGAACACGCAAATTCTACGCGAAATCACCGATCAACTTTGATAATTTATAAGTCAAAGTTTATGATGATCTTTGATATTTGCATTTTAGGATTTTTATTTCTAATTAATCTCCATAATGAGCTATTAAAGTATTATATTTGTATGGAAGACTAACCGTATATATTTTAATCGTATATATAAATATTTTTTTTAAATAAAAAACATTTTGTACTATAACGTTTCACAGAAAGTTATGAAAAATAATCACAAATAGAAAGAAAATATTGAATGATCTTTGTATGCAACTGTTTTAAAGAATGTAATCATAGGGCGCGATCATTAACATGGCACAAGAAAAGATCAGGAACATCATCCTCGCGTATCGATCGCTTCAGAATTTATCGATCGCTTCTTAACTTGGTCATATATTAATATAATGAATCAGTCTGGCGTGCGACTGCCACCGATGCTTGTGCTTGAATTTCCTTCCGCAGATTGGGCACTCGAAGGTGGGATCTTTCCCGCATTCGACCCGCAGATGTTTCTTCAATGAGTCCCGCCACATGTATCGTTTGCCACATCGATAGCAAGACCAGGATTTCAGGCAAGAAGCTGAAAAACAAGATCGATGATCATTAAACTGTTCCCTCGACTAATGTTTGTCGACCAAAACATCGAAAGCGCGCGATTTAATACGTCTTGGTGTTGGAAGAGCGCTAACTCTTACGTTATGTCATTGTGGTAAATAATCGCTGTATTTTTACACTCTGTTCTCGGATAAATTGTTAGAATTCTTTAGAATTCTTTCTTATCGGATACGTATTTAATACTTTGATATTGAATACCGTGTATCGAGTATTATATCGCATATAGTATAATAGAAAAGATTGCTCGTGTAAAAAAAGAAAATATTTTATAGAGAAGAATCGTACTATAAACTATCGTACATATAAAAAATTCGAAGGAAATTCGTTTAAAAAATGAAGAAACAAAATTTTATTATATTATATTACAAATAACATGAATACAAATCGCAAGATTGAATTGCGATTTCAATCATACAGTTGACCATACGAAAATAATATATTCATATAATAAGAAAAAATTAGTAATAGATAATATCATAATCGCAATAAATAAATTTCTCATTAACTGAAAAATATATAAGCTTATGTAAGAGAATAATTTATTACGTATCGAAATAAAAAAATAAAGACACTAAAGCCTTGGTTATTATCTGCAAAAATAAAAAAAACTGATTTTGACCAAAAATAAATTTGAATTTCTTAAAGTAATTTATATATTTTAAGTATTAATTTCGCCATTTTTGTCCCCATATTCGAGTAAGATTCACAATCAATACAGTAGGCTCACAATCAATATAATATATATAAGATAAGATTACAAAAAATAAGTTATTAATGTACCTTTTTACAAAAACAATAAGATTTATTTTATATTATAATAAATAATTCTTTATATGTTATTTTAGTATTATAATATAAAAATTAAAGAAAAATAAGAAATAAAAAAATGTCGGCATATGATGAGATTTATTTACACAGATAATCAATACTAAATAACTAATTTGACGTAATCACGTTTACAACACATATTAACAAATATAACTAAAATGAGATATTTGCATGTACAAATATTTCGTTATTTTGCCTATTACTGAAAGTCATTCCCGCATTGTATTTATTTATCTGATAAAAATGTTATACAAAAAATTAAAAATATTGTACATAATGTACATATATCGATACGTTCTATTATTCTATACGTTCTTAGCTATAATAAACTGTGATCTAAAGAAAGTCTAATTACTACTATGCTATTTCTCATAAATTAATACTAAAAAATTACATATGAGTACATCTAAAACATAATTCTTATTATGGCTGCTTTCCTTTTAGGAGACACAGTCGACACAAGTGTCGTTCTTTGTCACTCTCTGAATGTCAAGAAGGATAGAACGACGCTTGTGTCGATTTGTGTTATCAAATGGAAAGCAGTGTAAATTATTCATTTTTGTAGATATATTGAAATCAACGTACAAAAGATGATTTGCTATTTCCATATCGGCTCTTATCTATTATTAGCGTAGAAAAATTAATTGTTTTACCCTTTTCCTGCTGTTTTTAATTACATCGAAATATACAGGATGTTTAGCGTAACGGTCCTCACGATTTCTCAGACACTTCCAACAGTTAAAAAAAATTATAAGGTGAATATTCATCTGTTTTATACAGGCTACAACATGCAATAAAAAATTTTTTTTAAATATTTTTATGAAAAAAAATTAAATTAAATTTTTTTATAGCATGTTATAGTCTGTATAAAACAGATGAATATTCACCTTTCAATTTTTTTTAACTGTCGGAATTATCTGAAAACTCGTGCGGACCGTTTCGCTGAATACCCTGTATATAGTGTCCTGAAATTATCCGTGAATTAAAATATCACAATAAACAAGTTTAAAAAAAATAAGTAAAAAAATTATTTGTAAATTTTTATTTTAAGTAATAGAGTTTGTGAAATAATAAGGGTTTTAATATGGCAAATTACGGACTACATTTAAATAGATTACGTGCTGCAGTGCGTGCAGTTACGTGCTTACTAATATTATCTCACGCATGATTCGTAGACAGGTAACTATCTAAACATAATCTGTAATTGGCTATTTAAGCTCTTATAACTCAAAAAGTACTGCTTGAAATAAATCTAAATCGTATGTGTGTAAATCGCAACTGAATAAATCGTTTATTATTGTTTGAAATAGAATTGTACATATAATATTTTTTACTTAATGTTTTTGAAAACCTTCTTACGATATTTTGTTTTGCGGATTTCGGGACACACTGTACTCGTATATAGGATAAGGTTGCCTAAATCGCACCACTTTTCACTTAAAGAATCATAACTCAGAAATTATGAAGAATATTCTTAAATTTTTTACAGCATAATAATCTGTACTCTTTTCCTTTTCTCTTATGTAATTTTTTTATAATTTTTTTGCGCTATTATAACATTGAAAATGAGGATTTTTTCAGCATGGTGAGATTTTGGCAATAAGAAAATTCGTTGCCTAAATCGCACCATGCCAATATTTCTTATTTAAAATATTACAGTAACGCAAAAAATTTAAAAATGATATATATAAGAAAAAAAAATGGTATTTTATTAAAAACTTAAGAATATATTTTTCATAATTTCTGAAACACGATAATTTCAAGAAGTAATTTAAGGAGTTTCTATGTGAAACAAAATAAACATTTCGTAGGTTTACAATATATATTTTTATATAATAATAAATGGAATAAAAATGTAAGAAATGTAAAAATATTAAGCAACGTGCGATTTAAAAG
>NW_017257455.1:355212-355502 GCF_001594055.1 Mycetomoellerius zeteki | reverse complement strand
GGGACATGAGTTCGATTGGGACAACGTTGCAATACTGGACGAGGAACCACACTACCGGAAGAGATTGACTTCGGAAATGATATTCATCAGGAAACAGACTCATGAACTTAACATGCAAACGGATATGGGGGGCTTCCCAAGGCCTCCCGATTATTGATAGACTATAAAAGGTCGAATTGTTGTCGCGCTTAGTCAGTCAGTGTCACTCGTACACAGGAAGAAGTCTGTCGGGCGTTGACTTTAGATCATTTTCAAAATTCCTTTTCTTGATTTTGATTAATTTTTTAACG
>NW_017257455.1:346820-354963 GCF_001594055.1 Mycetomoellerius zeteki | reverse complement strand
AAAGAAGTTTTACGCTACGATAGTCGTGTTATTTGCGCAACGTCTCCCGCGCTTGACTCCTACTGCCCTTGTTCTTTCATTGTTTTTTGATTTATAAATACAATAATTGAATTTTTAAGCGAGATAATGCGATTTCGGCAACTTTGTCTCATATATACATGTATGCTATATGTATATATACACCGCCATAGCAAAAAACGTCAAGTTACATTACAACAATCATTGTTACATCATGGTGACGTGCGAATATCCGCTTTATCACAAATGTGGTGTCACAGCAATGTGATGGTGACGTGCGACGAATGTCTTTGTAACATGTGTTATTTTATTATGATAATCTCACAATGACATCATATTTTCTTCCTGAGAGAGAGAGAGAGAGAGAGAGAGAGATTTCACTATAATTGTGACTCTATTGTGACGTGAATGTGACCTTTTGCTATGTGGGTGTATATATTATATATATATATATACACACACATTCAAATAATTAATTGTCATGCCAAGTTTATATTATTACCACTTCAGGATGCAAATACGCATATCATCTGTTGAAAACGCACAAAAAGATATAGATCCATGTATTAAATTTGCAAATACATTAAGTTTTTCGAAGTTAAGCTATACTTTTATCTTTTCCTAATTGTCATTGTCGTAGGCAGAGTTTCGCTTTTTTTTGGAATCCAATAAGTTAATGTGATACGTAAATAAGTGTTGCTTAAGCCGATCCCGTCTGTAGAATTTCTTTGTACAGAAATGGCAACTGATTTTTGCCTCCTTGTTACCGCACTGCAATTGATGACGACGTAAACTGCTTATCCACGTATATTCGTTACCACATACGTTGCATGGATACATCAGTCGTTGATTGTTTGGGTTGCCCGTGTTCAAGAAAATGGAGTCGGTAGAGCTTGTCATTTTTAAAAAGTCGTCCGTATCTTTGAACTCGTTGGAAGATATACTCCATACACTGCACACCTTCGGTCCTGCACATAAAATTGATATAAGTGGTAAAATTGTAAATCGATAGATTATATTCGTTTCGCGAAATTGCTGATTACATACACGGTGTTCTCTGGTAAAAGAGAAAAAAACGCAGACTTGAATTTAGATAAAGAAAAATTTTATACAGGCAATATACCTGTTATATGTATAATATTATAATAAGGGGATTAAGTTATATTGGAATTAATTTTAATGAATTCGTTCACTGAGGATCATCGATTGAAAAGGATCTCAATCAAAGTCGAAATCAATGTCGAGGAATCTGTTGCATGCATAGAAAGTTGAAATTAGAGAAAAATCATTGGAAGTATATAAAAGTGAGGAAGATTATCACCTTATTACACGTACAACCGTGCCTTAGGCTTGTATTGGCTTTAATTTAAATTTAGAGTTTGTCTATAAGCGGAATCAATCTGATTACAATTAATTTCATTCATTTATTACGTATTGAAGTTTAGGATAAAAATAATTGAATAAAATATTTTTTATTTAATGTGAAATATTTTTTATTTGAAACTTTAGGAATTGTGTGCATTAGGAGATAACAAATCACATACAAGTTGTGGAAATAAAAAAATACTTTATATAACGATTCTATAAGTCCAAATACTGATCTATATGTATATACATAAGCCTAAATGCTAGATCTATTAATTGCAAAATTTATTGGTATAGGCATTGCAACATTTGCGTATTTTATTATTAAAAAATAGATTTATTTAAAGCCTCTTTTTAAATATTAATCATACGAATTTTACAGAATTTGCCAATATCTTTGGGGTTTTCGCTGAAAAATATTGCAGTATTTTGCACAGTATTTTTACGCAAAAACTTGTCTTCAAATTAAATTAAAATATATACACGCGAACAATTAAAAAACGATATAGTTCTTGCAAAATGTCTCTCGCGTTACAATTTAATGCTATGCATGCATTTCGCGTGCGACTGCCAGCGATGTTTATGCTTGAACTTCCTGCCGCAGACGGGACACTTGAAGGCCGGCTCTTTGCCACATTCCACCCGTATATGATTCTTTAGGGAGCCGCGCCACAGGTAACGCTTACCACACTGGAAGCAGATCCACGTCTTCCGCAAAAAGGCTGAAAAAGAAGAAAAATTGTCGTAGTATATAGTATCAAAAATTAAACACTGTCTTTTGTGCTATCAAATCACCCTTCCCTCCCTCTCGCCAAACGTTGAGTTTATTTTGAATGATATTAGCACGTCCGTGTTAAGTAATCATAATTACGTTTATTATGATTCGAGTCTTGTATGAATGAAAGCGTATTAAGACAAGAAAGTTGTACATGTATGTTCATGGATGTTTATTTTTTTAATTGATCTTTCACTAAAAAAAAAAAGCTCTTGTTGCTGTAATTCATATTTAATCCGTTTATCAATTCGTGATTTCAAATCTTATATTAAAATGCTACAAGGAAAAGGCTATCTTGTTAAGATTTTTTTTCACGTGCAAACTAATTTTGCACGATTCTAACTTTCCGTTTAAATGGAAAGGAGAGATATACATATAGTTATACATATGTGTACTGTCTGAAACAATGCATATTTTCATTGAATTATTGAGAAAATAGAAAGGATCAGTTATTAGGTTTTATTTATTTCATAATAATACGATATGCATTGGCAATATTTTTTTAGAATTCACTGTATGAGATTTAGTTATGGGATTTAGTATAAGATAACTTTTGCTAGCGAAATAAAACTAAATTTTTATTAATATTAACAGTTTTGCTTCATATATGCACATCGTAGTACAATGGAATACAAATAACGTTTATAATGCCGATGTATAAAGGGCACTTGAATCAACAATTGCTGTTGCAATTAAATTGTCATGGTCGTAAAGCGTGCACATTCGACGTAAGATGTGACTGCAGTCTGTGTTTGTATTTGAACCTCCTGCCGCAAAGAACGCAGCTGAATTTGGGCTCTTTGCCGCATAATCGTAGATGGGTGTACATTGAAGATTTGTGGGCGTAGATCTTGCCGCAAAGTCTGCACGGGAACACTACGGTCATGGCTCGATCACCTGAAAGACAGATTATAAATAGTGCGTGTGTATATTCTAGAGTGTTCTATGATTAATCTTCACGTCGATTTCTCTCATACATTCGGCGACGAAAAAATAATACATAAATTCAACAATTAGAATTTGCGATCTAAGAGTCTTTCTAACATCATTTAATTATTTGATTAATCTAGAATCCACGCAAATTTTATCGCAATTAATAGAAAAGTTAGTACATCTTATAACCTTATTGCTAACAAGTTTTGCAGTTAATATGAAAATCTTACAATAAAAAACATATTTTCTATATATAAAACAAATATAACACATGAAACTTATTTATACGTAAAAATATTTTTATTTTCATCATTATTATTATTGTAGAAAACGTATACTATCATAATTGTCATAGTAATTCCATAATAATCCATTATTGAAACACAATTTTAATGTAGTAAGTACATTTCTATTCTCTATGTTTTGTAAATGCTTTATAATGATATTTCATTCTACTAATATATCACAAGAAAACGCATTTTACAATATTGTGATAGAACAAAAAGTAAATAACAATATATATAAAAAAATAATATATTATTACAATACTTTATATATATTTAAAATTTTCTTTTTATAATTAATTTTTTTAATTTATAGAATTTCTTTCATAAATTTTGGAAGAGGTTTGAAAATTCACAGAAATGATAAAATCCTTATATCTTGATTTTTCTTCAGTTTAATTTATAATTTTCAAGATAAAAAAATTTATTGAGGATTTGATATAAACGATATTGTTTAATAATAACAAATTTTGAACATCGTAGGTTTTCTTGCATAAATTTGATTGGGATAATCATATTGTTAAGTATGATTAAACAATTAATTTGAATATTGTGAGTATATAATACATACGCACTTAGAGTACTTTCTCATTTCAATTTTCTAATTTATAAAAATAATTAATATTTATAACGAAAAATGATTAATGTTTATAAAGAAAAAATATCAAGAACTTGGGGAAAACGCAAATATCTTAATAAAAGTCCTACACCCAGCTCCATATCGGTAAGCTATGCGATATTTTAAGCTTGGTTGAGAAACAACTCCGCAGTGCACAGCATCATGTCAAAGAGTTAAAGAGATTATTTAAAAACTTTATTTAAAAACTGTTACTGTCAATAAACTAAAACTTGCAGAATTATTTTGTTTAAAACGGATTAATAAAAAAATGTTATAAAATAAAGGAGTTAAGAAATTCTCCCCCCTTTTTTTCTTTTCCTTTCTTGATTTTGATGTTTTAATTCATTATTGCAATAAAAAGGGATAAATAAATGAACACGGACTTGATTTCATTTCTTTATTAGGAAACTTTTATCATTATGTATCCAGGAACGATCACCACAAAATTTTTACGAATTCCAAATAAATTTATAAAAAATTATGAAAAAAATGAAAAAGAGTGGGTCCTAGTTATTTCAATTAACAGAGTCCGACCGAAATAATTTCTTTAAATTTCAGTCGAAATCGAAACTTTTATAAGAATCCTAGAAAGACCATATGTTGCACGCACATATATCGAAGTTTGAAGAAAAAAATTGTTTTATGTCAAATTTAGTCGATCAAGATAAATATAAACTGTTGTAATATTTCAAGTTATCACTTTTGATGAATTATTGATGGATTTGTTATAATTTTATAAAATATATAGTCGTCATAATTAAAAAAAGGCGATATTTTTAAGGGTTGTGAAACGAAAATGATAAAAATGACATTTGATCATATTTCGAAGAATACATCCTTTGCCAATATTTTGAAGTAAAAGAACGGATATTATCTTAACGATAATAAAATTTCAAAACATAAGATAGTTTAAACAATATTAAGAATCTTTAGATAGTTTTTTTGGAGGATCTCATTTGCCTACAAATTGTTTGCCTACATCACTTTTGTCAACAGTTCACTTGCGCACTAAAGTTATTGCCTACAGCTCACATTTGCCTATAACATGCACTTTTGCACACAAGTAAAAATTTCAGAAACGGAGTCACATTTGCTTACATGTATTGTTACCTACAGCTCGATTGTCTACAAGCACTTTGTGCACAAATAAAAATTTTAGAGACGAAATTACATTTGCCTACATGTATTATTGCTTACAAACACTTTTGCGTACAAATATAAAATTAAGATTAAGTTAAGTAAGAAAATAATTTGTATTTTTAAAGCAGAGAATTCATATTTTAAAGTAGAGAATTTGTTTTAAAACAGAAAATTCGTGTTTTTAAAGCAGAAAATTTGTGTTTTAAAACAGAATTTGTGTTTTAAAAGCAGAGAAAAGTACATGTAGGTAATCAAACTGTAGGTAGACAATTAATCGAGCTGTAAGCAATGTTACGTCCTATGTGGACTACATGATTTTTTTCTTTCGTGGAAGATTGATCGTCGTCACTCATATATCAATTACGAAACGTAACTAGTTACTACTGTTGAACTTACAATTTACTGAACTTTGAATAAGTATATCTCCGAAAGAAAAAATCGCTTTAAGATGGTTCAAAATGAATTTTGAACGGTCATATAGTAATAAATGATACCGTTGATGGATTTAACAACAAAAATTTTCTTAATTTTTAATTTAATTTAAAATATGATTGAAAACGGCTTTTTTGGCAGTTTTAGGATATCTCGAAATCTTGATAGAGCAATTCTGCAGCCGGATTCGGATTCAGCGCAAAAAATTACGTAAGAAAAAAAGAGTAAAAGAAAAGAAAAATAAAAGAGCAGAAATAAGTGACTCACTTTTCCCGATGAAGTCCCTCGAAATAAATGTTGCCGTCCCTGGTACTTGAAACCGCCTCGAAAAGTGGCTTGAAGTGGACGTTGGGCAGAAATAGGATCGTTGCACTATCACTCGAACGTGATTACTTTTTTTTTACTGATGACGTCACTGATATTGTCACTGCTACTGATGCTAATGATGGTATTACCAAAAACTAATTGCTCTCGGCTCGCGAGATCGCGGTTTATATAGGACTATCTTTGGGGATGGGTCCTTATGGGATGTATTAGCCTGACTGATTAAAGTTTTTGATTGGCGGGATTTGTCCCCTGGAGGGTACTGACGTTCTCTTTTGTTTAAAAATTTTTACATCGACGAGATTGGTTGGTGGGATTGATTTATCATCCGTCCCGTTTCTTACATCGGATTCGTCAGTTTTGGATAGTGTCGCCAAGGATAGTGAGTGGCTAGAGTAAACTTTGATTGTCTCGTGTGAAACTTATCGTTAGATTCGTGGTCTCTTCTAGAACTATATCTAGAAAGATCGTCACCAGTTACAAACCCACGGTATTGGATGATGATAAACAAATTCCTCTTCGAATCTCAAAAGTTTAATTTATGATTTTAAAACTTCCGCAGCAATTTGATATCTAGTCTTTGTTCAATTAGTATTGGTCACCGGTATTCTGTTTTAACTCCAAGGGTGTGGAGTTACTACTAGGAATCGATTCATTTATTTATTCGTTTATTAAAAGAGAAATCCACTACGATCCTTTATCTTGAACGGACCGTGGTCTCTACGTCTGAAATTTTATCGTCTCCTAATCTCCGTGGTCGACATTTTGATATGTGATGAAAAACAAGGGGTTAGATTACCCTTTGACTTTCTCCATAAACAGTCTAGCGACTGTTGATAACTAGTTATGTTTCGTAATTGATATACGAGTGACGACGATCAATCTTCCACGAAAGAAAAGAATCGTGGAGTCCACAGGACGTAACATTGCCTAAAATTACTACAGCGCTCGATTAATTGTCTACATGTATTATTACTTACAGTTTGATAATCTACATGTACTTTTCTCTGCTTTGAAAACACATTCTGTTTTAAAACACAGATTTTCTGCTTTAAAACAAATTCTCTGCTTTAAAATATAAATTCTCAGCTTTAAAAATACAAATTATTTTCTTACTTAACATCTTAATTTTATATTTGTGTGCAAAAGTGTTTGCAGGCAATCAATCTGTAGGCAATAATACATATAGGCAAATGTGACTTCGTCTCTAAAATTTTTATTTGTGCGCAAAAGTGCTTGTAGACAATCGAGTTGTAAGCAATAATACATGTAGGCAAATGTAGGCAAATGTAACTTCGTTCCTGAAATTTTTACTTGTACACAAAATTAAGTGCAATCGAGCTGTAGGCAATAATTTTTGTGTGCAAATGACAATCGATTGGTCTGTTTTCTGTTTCTGCACTAGACTGCACTAGAACTCTCTTTCTCGCTTTCGACAAATATCAAACGTATATTTATCTCACTTTAAGTTCCAAAAATGTACACTAGTTCAACCACAGAAAACAAAGCTAATTTATAGGCAAAAGGAGCTAACTCGTTTTTTTAGCATTTATGCCTAAAGCAAAAATTTATAACTTTATCAGTTCGGCTGCGCGCGCGCGCGCGCATCGCCGAAACTCTCTTTCAATTTCAGTCGAAATCAAAACCTAATCAAAACTTTGACTTTTAGCCAAAGTGACTATAACTGAAACTGAAATCAAATTAGTAGCGATTTTAAGATAGAATCTTAAGGTAGTACTAGCGCGACAATACCGTCCAAAAGTTTAGTCCCGTTGCGGCACTCGGTGGCGATACCTCACTCCCGCCAGAGAGAGAAAACTTTCGATTGTTCCTGTCCAAGGCTGCACGCACACGCGGAAAGAAAATGAATGCAGGTATACGCAGCAAACGTCGATGCTGTCAGATGTTCGCTGGCCATATCCTCCACTCCCCACTACTCCCTTCAATTGCCGCCATATACCAAAGAAAATCGAAATATTGCGTTCTTTTCACAGCTCTATTTTCCTAACTAAATGGTTAAAAATTATAACCTTTTTTTACAATATCCGTTTCATGTTCCTTCATAGCGTGTTCGTTTGTTGTAACAATCATAAGAATGGTATGGATGCTATAATTAAAAATCTGACGTTAACTTGAGTTGCGTATATGCTTCATATGTTAAACTGCATACTTGAATTGTAATTATCTCAGAAACTAGACGGTCAATATGTTTCTAATTGCACACAAACATACACTGAAAAAAAAGATTGGCTG
>NW_017257455.1:335997-346665 GCF_001594055.1 Mycetomoellerius zeteki | reverse complement strand
AAAAATTGGCTGCTGCAGCTAATTAAAAATGCTATGCCATATTTTACCATCTAATTTGCTGCAGCAGCCAATCTTTTTTTTCAGTGTAGAGAGCACTTCAACTTACTTGTATGTTAAATTTTAGCACATTCGTAAGAAAATCATTTTATGCTAGTACTACCTTAAGAAAATTTTAAATACAACGTTTTAAAATAGAAGACGATCGTTCCCGAATTAAATTTTGAACTTTAACAAACATCTATACATTCGTTTATATAAAAAAAGACTAATTACATATTGTACGTTATCCGTTTTTTCTAAAAAATATAACAAAAAGCATTAATTAATTTAATTTATTATTACTGATTATATTTGTGAATTGAGTTGTGGTGTTTCATGAGATGGTGCTTATGTTTGAACTTTCTGCCGCAGATATTGCAGGCAAAGCGTGGCTCGATACCGCACTCCATTCGTTTATGCAGACTCAAAGATTCTCTCCATTTGTATATCTTCCCGCACCTGTTGCACGGATAGGCTAAGCCCGACGAGTACCTTTGTGAGTCTGAAACATATATGCAACAATTGGCTTTCATTCATGTCGAACTAATGAATGATTTTAACGTTGATAGCGTGCATGCTAGAAAATCTTATTCAAAAAATCAGCATTGACAAGGTTTTAGTTTTAATCCTTCAGTCATTCACGAGATATCAAGTTCAATTTTATACCAATATATCTTATTGTACATGCTTTTATTCTTATAAAATATCCTTATAAATTCTAAAGTCTTGGTTGTACTAGATATGTACCGATATAATTGAAATTTTCATAATATCGATATTATTCATCATGGGCATGAATTGGTTAGAAATAACATTTACATACCAAAATTTTTCTTCGATTTTATATAAATAAGAAAAATATAAAAACCTATTAGTAATAAATATATACATATCAAATTGTATAAACTTGTATGACAGTAATTATAGATATTTACAAACATTAAGCTATATTATGTAGCAGTCCAAAATTTCTATAAGTCTATTATTCTAATTTTTGATGAAATATATTTTAAACGGAAATAAAAATAAAATTTTTAATGTAAGTAATATACGTGATGAATTGTAATTATTGCTACAATCTGCCGAATAATGATAATCAATAAACTGTCTTAGTACTTATAATGCTAAACATGTATCTTTATATCAATTCGTGTTCGACGAATTGATACGAGTGAAATCAAATGCCTTAGACTGTATGAATGCCTTAACTAACATCATTAAATTTTCTCGTGAATTTTTTCTCATCTATCTTATACGACATATATCCATAACTTTCTTCTGATAACTGATGAAAATAACATATATTATTATCTCTTGAACGCCTCGTCATAAGCAATAATTTTATTCTTTAAAATTGCTATAAATGTATAATTTAAGAATATCCTTGTATCTTAAAGTAGCCCGTCAATTCTGTTTTTTTTTTTTTTAAATAATCCATATTTCTATGTAATATCATATTTTTCTAATATATTACATAGAATAACATAATATCTCAAAAACTCGAAATGTCTTGGCGTTAAAGGGTTAATAAAATTGCAGTTTGAATATCATGATAATTTAGTTTCAAGCAATGTCGCGTAAATACTCTCGATATCCCAGGTAGAACACGGAGTCATAATTAAGTTATAATGGTACACACAGAATGTCATCATGACGTCATTTGATATAAAAAATTGACTTATAAGTGACGAATGAGGTTATGATGATGTTCTCATGACTTCTATGTTCCACTTGGGATGTTGCTTGAGATTAATCTTCCATCTGAACTTTCGATCGCAGTAAAATGCATTCATTCTTTTGTTAGATTCCGTATCCTTTTTTTATATGCAGTTCTAAATGCTTCCTCCACAAAAAAATTTTTCCGTAGCCATGGCAAATTAGCGATATTGATTTTTCAAATCTAGAACTGCTTAAAAAATTAACAGCATAGTCAATACAACGCAACAATGATTTCTTTAAAATAATTAAACTGCAAAGTAAATAAACTCTTCATGTGATTTTAAATAATCTTAGAATGTACGTAATCTTAGAAAATAATTTTGTATGTTTGAGCGAAGAGTTATTCAATCTGATGCAATAAATATTTGATTAAAAAGTTTTTTTTTATAATTAACCCAGAGTAAAAATATTCCTAACTCGTCACCACTATTTCATCAAAATAATTAATTTTTGGAATATACTTGATATACTTAATTATACTTGATATACACACATACACTTCAATAAATATAAAAACACAAATATAAAATAAAAGAACTAACTTTTTCAATGACGTCGTATATAAACAAAACTTCACTTTACACACACACACACACACACACACACACACACACACACACACACACACACACACACACACACACACACACACACACACACACACACACACACACACACACACACACACACACACACACACACACACACACACACACACACACACACACACACACACACACACACACACACACAATTTTATAGAACACAAAACTCTTTACTCTAGCGATGTTAAATTCGTATATTTTAGGATAAATACAATCATTGAAAAGTAACAGAGTACAACAAACTGGTTTAACAAACTGACATTCAAATGAAGAAGAAAAGAATTAGAATATGGCACAATGCCTTCTTTTTACTATTTAATTTTATTTTCCGCATTATTCATTCAGTTCGGAATGTGTATTTTAAATGTCGTCTCTATTGATGGCTATACCGAAACTTTGATTGGCATGTCAAATACGAATAAATTGATGAAATTAACATTCAAATTAGCATTCAAAGAAATTTTTCCTTTTCACAGATAATATATTCGAAATGTCATATGATATATTTTCAGATCCACGAGTCTGAATCTTTTATCGCATATTGCTGTTCCTTACCGCATTCCTTGCGTTTATGCGCCATCAGAGAATGTTTATACCATTTACCACATGCATCACAGATATATCGTTGTCTACCATGGACACTTATTACGTCTGGCTTTACCTAAAAAAGAATACGCCATTAGAATGTATTCTAATCACTATAGCCTTGTAAAATTTATGTTCTTTTTCTCAGTCGCGTTCAAGTTCATTAGAACGCTTCTTTATTTCTTTGACAAAATGAAATTATTCGATTAAGTTTGTCGTCTATAAATTCTGCCACCGTTAATCAATTGGGTTTTTCTAAAGGCAAATTTGAAATCAGAATACTAGTATAGTTTCACAGTTTTTTTTCTAGCAAAAATGAGTTTATAAACAGCGTGTATTTTATTTCTGCACTATCTACATTCTCTGCCATCATATTATCGATCTTAATATTATATTCATATTGAAAACAAAAATAACAAATGTTGTAAAAACTTCATATTCTACACAATTTTCCTAGAGTATAAAATATTTATTATTTCAATATATGCATTACTTTTAAATTAAATGCAAATGATTATTAAAGGCACATGCTGGCGCCTGGCATAATAGTCAAATTCTGACAGGAGAGCTGATTAAATGCGAGTTACACGCATACATTTATAAAACATCGACACATCATGAACATTACATATATTAATATCGCACGCACATATATGTATACACAATTTATACAAAAAGGGAATATTTTAAATAGACTTCCAAACTTAATTCTATTATCGATTTATCATTACTCATTTATTTATTTTACATCTGGATCTGCTTTTATTTCACATATGTGATCTGCACCAACCTTTCCACGAGTAAATGTTTTGATAAACTGAGCTTTAATCGTCATATTGAGGTATAAAAGTCACTAAGAAAATTTGTAATTTCGTTATTTTTTTTCCTGGTTTTAGCACAAAATAGACTGAAGCTATAAACATTAACATGTATATTTTAATCCTGAAAAAAGAATTTTAAATCTATGAAACTTATAATACTAAATATATCTCATGTAACAAAAATTATATTTTTGTAAAACAGATGACGCCAGCATCGCCTTAAATCGAGTTAAGTCCAAGCAAACAAAATACTCGTTTATTCGTGTTTGTTTGTGTTCGTTTACTTGATTTGGGGATCCAGTTTGAGAAGAAACAACAAACTGTACACTTTTCTTATATAATAACGCTATGTAATTTACATTTCCTAAACAAAATACAAAAAAAATTTATTGTGCAATTGATTTATCTAGTTGTGATTCAAGATGATGGCAGAAAATCCTTACATTTCGTAAAGTCGAATCCAATCAATTCCAGACTTATTTAACGTCAAAAAAGTGACTTTTTTATTTATTTTGCAATTTAGCGTCTATTTGATGAGAGTAAATTTTTGGGAGACTGAGGAGGGAGGGGGAGAGAGAAAGAGAGAGAGAGAGAGAATGATAAAATAAATAGGTACTTTTCAGTTACATAAGCAAACACTAGACGTGAGAAATCTTGTTTGGACATCTTATGCAAGGGCATCGTTCAAGTCGCCCTAAAGCTGCTATTGGATGAAAAAAAATAATACAACGTCATTTTTATCTTACTTTATTATTGCATTATGTATTCAGGTTTGTTCCAGTTGTGAACGTGAATCAAATGTAGTTTGAGCTGACGGCTACGCCGGAGCGTTGTATTGCACACTGGACATGGATAGTGCTGCTTCTTACCGCAGTCCTCTCGTTTATGCCTCGTCAGAGATGGTTTCCATGTGTACTCCTTACCGCATGCATCGCAGGTGTATTTGCCGTGGTATCGCCTATGATAATTTTGAAGCCTATAGGACCCATCATCGTTACCTGAAAAAAAAGCACAATGTTAGCGTGTGCTCTTAGCTGCAATCTCACAGTCAGATCTATATTCTTTCTTAGTTCTTCGTCGTGCTGTAGCAATTTATTAATGCGCTCTTTTTTATTTTCTCAAAAGAGAATAGTAGTTTCTTAAGTTTGTCATCTGGTTTAGATTTTACCAGTATAGTTCATGTAAATTGAGTTTCTTCGAAGATTCTTTTTAAGCACAATTTTAAAATCTAAATGTACAGATTTGCAATTTTGAGTCTTTCGATAGAAATTTAAGAATTTCAGGAGGAATGTGGGAAATTAGGACAGTCGACAATCTTCACATATTTTTGTTTTATAGCATCTATTTTCTACTCTTGCAATATGTTCCTCATATTCGTATAGGAGAAGAAGACAATGGAAATATTTGTATTTTATGCATATATATAATTTTTATTTCGATAATCAGTCTCTTCTTTCTTTTAAATTGTTTTATATAAATCGTACGAAGAAAGTATAAGGCCTGCTAAAGGAATGATTAACTAACAATGATTAAACAATGATTAAATTACACATAAATATTTATAATAAAATGTGATAATAATTATCTTACGAATGAATATGATACATTTATTATCAAAATAATTACCAAAAATTGTTGTTCTCTTTATAAACATTGGCTTCATTATCAGAAATATAGTAATGCAAACACAATTTTTTTTATATTAAGTAATAATAAGATGTTATGAAAATGCATATTATAAAAAGATCATTCGTATTTGAAATTAAATTATCTTCAATAATATTTCATTCTCTAAATAAAAATATAATATTATATAGAATATGTACAATATAAACTATACAAATAATATATACAAATTAACATAAAATTAATTATATTAAACATTATTTTCATCAAAAATGTTATTCTATTATTATGGATGAAAAACTTTCATGTAGATATACTTATTTTCATTTATATTATCTGGATTTGATTTCATTCAATAATATATTGAATGAAATCAAATGCAAATAATATAAATTCAAATAATAGAAAATTCAGATAATGATATGTGAGATTGTTTCTATTACCTTAAATTTCATCTGTTAAAAAAAATTGCTTAAAAAATTGTATATTAAATTTCTTAAAATATTAAATTTATATATATAAAATATTATATATTACATATAAAAATTAATATTTTGAAATTAAAAATAAAAATATTGAAATATTAACATTAAATAATATGTATATATATATACACGTTATAAACAAAAAATTAAATCAATGAAAAATAAAAACATGCGCGATAAATTTATTAAATCTGTTTTCGCTATTATAGCTGAACTAGTATACTTTTGGAACTTAAAGTGAAATAGATACATGTTTGACATTTAATGAAAGCGAGAAAGAAAATTCTAGTGTAGTCTAGTGCAGGAATAAAAACAGATCTATTGATTATGTATATGATTATGATAGTATTATGTAGATTTTCTTGATTATTGTTGATCATTCCAAATGTTCTTGCCATTCGAAATGACTAGGCGATGAACGTTGATCACGTGCTTCTTCAGCATCCACTTATGTCTAATTTTTGCACCGCATATATAACAACTGTACTGCGGATCTTTTCCGCATTCTTCCCGTTCGTGTCTGACCAATGACTGCATCCATTTGTATTCTTTTCCACATTTCGAACAAAAGTGTCTACCCAGTCTCTTGTAGTAATCCGACATGCTGTACTGCGTTGAGTCTGGAAAAAACAATGAACGACACGTTAATGCGTTTATGAACCTGTTGACGCATCTGCAGATTCGTCTATGTGGAATAAATAAAATATGTATCTTCTCGTTTTAGATAATGTATCAATTGATTTATCTTACTGATCTGATTTATTTGCAATACAAATATTAAATGCGTCAGACATCGATATTTAAGTATATCTGTCGTTTTTTTTTAAGTGTCACAGATAGTTAAATATTATCACATTTTAGTTCGTTTTCCCCATATAATTATTGTTGTTTCTTCTTCTTAAATCATTAAAATATTCATATAATATAATATATTCATAAAATATTCATATACGTTATCGTTCTTTTGTATAAAAATTAATTTTATTTAAAAACTTTATTTAAAAAGATAGTTTAAGAATGTCTTTATTTTTTCATAAGTATATGACAAAAAATACAGTAAACGAGACTCAAATTGGTAAAATTGTTTCTATTAAATTACGGGAACAATAATGTTATTTAAAAAATGCAGATCAGAAAATGTATCAGTGCTATATTCTTTTTACTGTAATGCTAAAGAAATTTAGATTCTACTATTTAAAAAATGTTCCATTATTTCACACGATTTTATGTGTTGTCTTATATAATAATTCATTGTCGCATTGTCTTTTTAATAGCTGTAAAACGATTATCATAAGATAAACGTTTACAACTTACTTATCGTTAAAATCTATTTTATAATATTACTTATATCATAGATTTGTTAAAGTCTATGTTACAATAACTTTTGTACCGTTTGCACAGATTGTTACAGTCTACATTATAATATTGCTTGTCCACTTTTCTCAATATAGAGGACACTTAATCTGTACATTCCACATTCACTCCATTATTTTTTAATAATATCGCACCCATCTTACGTGTCAATCTTATCTGTTAAATACTTTCCCCTGTAAAATTTGTGGATTCTTTTCATGTCTCATATTTTATTTTTACATTGTAATCAGCGACACAGAATACTTACGCGAATAATAACTTTCTCTAAGTTAACTTTCTTATCATGATACGTAAATATCTTCTGGGACATTTTACAGAAAATATTAAATTATACACAGGTACGAAAAAGCGTGGCTGATAGACAATTACACATTTAATTCCATACGCCGTACGTATACTGATGATAAAGAGCTATACTTCTTCATTCATTACTTCGCGATCTTCTATTTAAATATATTAGCGATTACGACTTATATTTATACAAATTATTGCATACTGATATAAATTATAGCTTTCCAAAACTTTATTGCTGATATTTTAAATCAAAAAACTTTCGCACAGCTTATATACAGTTTTAATTTTTCGATAAAAATTCTGTTACTTTCTTATCTGATATATGTTAGATTGTCCAATTCTATTTTCTTTTAAATAAATGATGTATATGTCACAGTCAAAGTATTAATTTTATAGTAAATGTATATACAAAACGTCCTGTAAAGACCGGAACAACGCTTAAGAGGAAATTCCTGAAATCATTTTGAGACGAAAATCCTAATATCAAAATAACGAGGGAAAATATTTTTTTAACATAATAAATATTAATAATTAGAAATATCTTTGCATTCATAATCTTTATATCGATATTTACAAAAGGCAATAATCAGCTTTCATTTTTAGCATTTTGCGTCGTTGTAATATACTCGAACGCGCAAACTTTAGACGGAATAATTCGCTAACTTTAAATGCTTATAATTCAAAGAGCTATTATAGCCTTAACATTTTGGTATATTAGATTTTAGATATAATATCTATTATATCTAAAATCTAATATACCAAATATAATAGATATAATACAATATAATACATTGAAAAAAAAGATTGGCTGCTGCAGCAAATTAGATGGTAAAATATGGCATATTATTTTTAATTGGTTGCAGCAGTCTATTTTTGATTGTGTTAATCTATTGAAATCCTATACTGACATTGCAGATAGGCTAATGCAACCAAAAATTGGCTGCTGCAGCCAATTAAAAATGCTATGTCATATTTTACCATCTAATTTGCTGCAGCAGCCAATCTTTTTTTCAGTGTAGATATAATAGATATTAGATATAATAGAATTTTCGTAATTTCTTAAAATAATCTAAGTCTTCCCTTAAGCGTTGTTTCGGTCTTTACGAGACACCCTCTCTCTCTCTCTCTCTCTCTCTCTCTCTCTCTCTCTCTCTCTCTCTGTGTATGTGTGTTAAGGTTATTATGTTAACAATTTTTGAAATTTAATCGGGACACTCTCTAAAGTGGTTCAATATCTCGAAAAAATAACACTATATTTTTTTCAGATTTTTTGAACAATTTTAACCCGAAAGAAAAAATCAAAATTACACGATAACGAATATTATATTTTAGGCAATTTTTAATTTGGCCCGTAATCAAAATTTACGCAGAATGGGCTTATAGCACATTTAATTTCGAGCAAATTAAAAAAAAACTTTAAAATCGGTTAAAAATTAGAGCGTCGAATTTTTCCGCTCACTGTGCAAGGTCTTGAAATTTAGTATTGTTTTTTAATGGGAATTTTTTTTTAAATAGTCTTTTGACAACTCAGCTTTTAATATTTCTATAAACTTCATGAAAATAAAGTTTTCAAAGGTAATTGGCAGCGTTACAAGGGTACTATGACAGTTGACAACTGTCTGAATAAAAAATATCATCACTATATGGTTAATCATTATATGGTTAATCATTAGAGATTATATGAGACTGAAATTTGAAACATTTTGTAAAATTTGATTAACCTTATAATATTCGATGCAATAAATAAATTTGTTATTACTTATATATTTTTTATTCAGACAGTTGTCAACTGTCATAGTAGCTTTGTAACACTGTCAACTCTGAAAACTTTATTTTCATGAAGTTTACAGAAATATTGATAACTATGAGCTGTCAAAAGACTATTTAAAAAAAATTCCCATTAAAAAGCAATACTAAATTTCAAGACTTTGCGCAATGAGCGGAAAAATTTGACCGACGCTCTAATTCTTAACCGATTTTAAAGTTTTTTTTTTAATTTGTTCGAAATTAAATGTCTTATAAATCCATTCTGCGTAAATTTTGATTACGGGCCAAATTAAAAATTGCCAATACAATATTCGTTACCGTGTAATTTTGATTTTTTCTGTTCATTTCATTGGGTCGACAATTTTTACTTTGGACCGTAATCAAAATTTTCACAAAATGGGCTTACAACTTATTCAATTTCGAGCAAATTAAAAAAAAACTTTAAAATTGGTTAAGAATTAGAACGTCGGCCGAATTTTGTTCACAAAGGTGTTTTTCCACCTACCCATGCTCCGGTGGCAACGGATTAAAATTGTTCAAAAAATTTGAAAAAAATATGGTGTTATTTTTTCGAGATATTGAACCACATTAGGGGGTGTCCCGATTAAATTGTTAAAATAACGACCATTCTAGTGTGTATAGACAGTCATAAAAAATATTTTCATAAAATCTCTAGTTAGAATAAGTTTTCATAAGATTGAACACTGTTAATAAAAGTGTATACTTAATAAGATAAAATTATTATGAAAGAGATTATCAAGATATGAACTAATATTACTAGCTTCGTTGAATTATGATACATTTTAAAAGATATGCTACCACATTTTTTATACACACAGTAAAAATAATACAAATAATTTATTTTATCAAAATATATATTTTCTACATATAATAATATATTTAAAATCACTCTTTTTATATAGACAGATCATTATTTATATGATAATAGTATTTTCTTCAAAGATAGTACGTTTAATAATAATTTTCAATGAATTATACTTGATTTTTCATTTCGACTATTTTATATATTGGAATAAATATCGTACGATAAAAAATGATCAATTAGAAATATTCTTTCGGAACGCGAAAAATGCGAGAAATGCAGTACGGAAAATCTTGAAAATATGTACGATATATGAAATAATCTTTTTTGTATAATGCAGAAACCAATCGTCTTCTTATATCTGATTTTATTAATAATTCGCATACTCTCTCTCTCTCTCTCTCTCTCTCTCTCTCTCTCTCTCTCTCTCTCTGTCTCTGATATTCAAATAATATCAATAATACGACATAATGGGCGGTTTATATCGTTCAGGTCGTAGTAATCGCATTCTTCGAGATATAGGCTTGGTT
>NW_017257455.1:334906-335979 GCF_001594055.1 Mycetomoellerius zeteki | reverse complement strand
TGTAGGGGAACACAAATTTTCCTATTTATGAAGATGGTTCTCGTGGCGTAGTAAATAATCCTTGCGCCGGAATTTCCTGCCGCAAATCGTGCAAATGTGCTTCGGTAATACGCCGCATCCTTCGCGTAAATGCCTCGTCAAGGAGTCTGTCCACGTATAACGCTTACCGCACTTGTAACATGTGAATGGCCGATCATAGTTGACGCGACAGTGCTCTCTCTTGAATTCTGAAACAGGCCGTAAAAAGGTCGACAATGAGATCAATTTCAACGCCATTTTTAGCTTTTGCACTTTACTCACATCGCAATAGGTAATACCAATTTACTTGAGTTGATCATTTTGAATAAAATAAATAATTGGCGACAGCCAATTAACAAAAAAAAGCATCAAATCTTAGCTTTGTTGTATTCTTTTTGTTCTATAATAGACAACACAGACACAGACGCGCACTACGCGCGCGCTATTTATTTTTTTATATTATATACTTATATAATTATACAAAAAATAAGTGTACAAATGTACATGAACACAAATAATATACAGATAAATCACGCAATCACGATTTTTAACCTTTATGAGCTGTCAAAATACGATCCCTCCACTAATAATGTGTACTTTCGCTATATGAAGTAATCAAAGCAATTAGAAGACCAGTCAGCATCAAAAACGACACAATAAATTCGATGTATATATGAGACTTTTAAAATAGGATACATATATTGTTTATTTTTAAAAATGTGTGTGTGTGTGTGTGTGCGTGCGTGTGTGTGTGCGCGCGAGTACGCGTGCAATAGATGTATCTATGGTGACGATATATCTATACAGATGAGATATATATATATATAGATATCTCGTCTGTATAGATATATCGTCTACATATCGTCTAGCATCCATAAATTTTTTTATTGTCTACAATTAGGATAAGACTGAAAGCTATTTAAAAAAAAGTGTATATGTACACTGAAAAAAAAGATTGGCTGTTGCAGCAAATTAAATGATAAAATATGACATAGCATTTTTAATTGGCTGCAGCAGCCAATTTTTTGGTTGCGCTAGCCTATCCGTAATGTCAG
>NW_017257455.1:316418-334876 GCF_001594055.1 Mycetomoellerius zeteki | reverse complement strand
GGCAGCAGCCACAATCTTTTCTTTCAGTGTACAGAAAAGATAAATTGATACAGTTTATCAATAAACCATAGAAACATATTTTTCAGTAAAATTAACATTTATGATGTGTTAAATTAATTCACATTTTATTTATTTATCTTTTTAATTGACCACAACAGCCAATTTTTGGTTGCGTTAGCCAATCGAAATCCTATACTGACATTGCGGATAGGCTAAAATCAAAAATTGGCTGCAGCAACCATAAATTGGCTGTTGCGGCCAATTAAAAATACTATGCCATATTTTACCATCTCATTTGCTGCAGCAGCCAATCTTTTCTTTCGGTGTATTTATTCTTTTACATAATATTTATGTAACCTTCTAACATATTCATCTTGTATTAAATTAATCCAAAAATTTGATTGGATACGTTTGAAACATACGATTTATGATAAATTCGACACAGTTTTCCAACATTACAGTCAAATAATATTAGTGGTGAACAATTTACATCGTTCAGATCACAATAATTATCGCATTCTTCGAGATATTATAGGCTCATTTATTTTCAATGACGGACTTCAATCGTAAAAAAACGAATTTTCCTAATATTTACACTGTTGGAAAAAATGTGTTGAATTTAACATAAATCGCATGTCCCAAACGGTAAATTTTTTAGTTAATTTAACAAGATAAATATGTTAGAAAGTTACACAAATATAATATCAACACAGTTTGTAAACAAATTGTGGAAGCATATTTTTTTAAATTAACATTTATCATATATTAAATTAACCACATTTTATTCTTCATCTTAGAATTTACGTTTTAAAATACTTTATTTTTACATTATTTGTTCACTTACTCATAAATTGTCATTTTGGCAAGAAACGTCGAATATCAATTTAATAGAAAATCTTTAAATAACATAATCACATGTTAAATTAACATTAGAATATGTTGAAAAATTCAATACAAACTGTTGACAAGAATGTGAGTGGACCGTTTCCAACACAAATATACAATTTTTTTGCTGCATATCAGGGTTGGTAAAAAATATGTTTTAAACAGTTTAAAACATGCTTAATTGATGTTTTTAATATGTTTTAAATGTTTTTTTTTATAGTACTGTTTAAAGCATATTTGAAGCATTTTGAAGAACATATTTAAGAAGAAATACAAATATGTTTTATTCTTAAAAAAAAGACATTAGTCTTTACCGATCCTGTTTCTCTGGCGTAGTACATAATGCGCCGAAATTTCGTTCGCAACACGCCACATTCTTCACGTAGATGTCTTGACAAGGAGTCCGTCCACTGTTTACCGCACTTGTAACAAGTGAATGACTGATCCTTTCTGGCACGATTTCTTCTCTTTTTGGGTCCTGAAACAGTTCATAAAAAGGTCTAGTAAGATAAATTTCGTCGCGACCTCTTCTAACTTTTGCACTTTACTCACATCGATCATTTGAATGGAACAGATAATTCGCAAAAGTTAATTAACAGAAAAACATCAAATCTTATCTTTTGTCGTATTCTTCTTTTTAATATACATAATATAATAATACACAAATGCGCACTATACGCGAGCTTCTTATCTCTTGATATCATACAGTGCTCGCCAAAAGTTCCGGGCTGGTTGAATATCTCGGAAAGTATGCATTTTTGAGAAAAATGTTTTAGATAAAAATTGTAGAGTTTAAAAAGATCTATTTAATGATCTTATCAGTTTGATCTTTGGTGTCGCCAATGTCAAGTCAAGGTCACATCGATTTTTTTAAATTGGACACCCTATTTTTTATTTCAGAATCTAATAGCCGATGTCAAAAGCTTTTCAAAACGCTACAATAAAATTCATTCTCATTAAGTACTTTTCGGGTTATAAGACTTGAAAGTTACAGTACCGCCATTATTAGTATTATCCAAGTTGTCCGACGACTGAAATCTCTTGAATGTTGTTCAGCATCATGCCCTAGATAATATTTGTAAGATCAAGGTCATTAGAGATTATTTCTCTTATTTTCATTTTTACATTAAAATGAATTTTTAGTGCAAGAATGAAAAGTTCGCCGCGCCAATGTTACGTAGCATATCGCTGAATTCGCCGATGCTTTTTCACGACGTTTTGTGATCGTGGAATTATTTATGGTTATTAAAAAACGAAAAGATAAAAATTATTGGGGGACATTATCCCTCAAATAAAATTATTGGGGGAGGGGGTGCAAAAACTGCTATGCTTCCCCAAAGTCAATGCCTATGCTTATATAGTAAAGAACAAATGTACGAGTACACAAGTACGGTATACAGATGAATCACGAAATCTCGATTTTTAATCGCAGTACGAAGTGAACAGTGAAAAAAGAAGACTATCAACATCGCGAAAAAATGGTAATAAATTCGATATACATATGTGATATGAAATTTTTATAATAGGATATATATTATTTATTTAAAAGAATATGTGAATGAGCATGTACATACATATTTGTATATAATATTTGTATGTATATCGTCTGTACATATAGACAATCATTAAATAAAGTTTTTATAGTTTCTAATTAGGATAAGTTTTCATGAAATTGTTAACGCTGTCAAAAAAGTGTATATTTAATAAGATAAAATTATTGTGAAAAAGATTTTTAAGATATGAACTAATATTATTTAGTTTAACTATGATAAATTCTAAAATAGACGCTATATCGTATTTTCTTACACACAAGGATCAATAAAAGTAACTAATGCAATAAATTTATTTTATCAAAATTTGCATTTTCTACGTAATATTTATAATCATCTTTTTAAAACATATTATTATTAAGAATAGTATTTTTTACAAAAAATTAGTACGTATAATTATTGTTGATAAATTAAATTATAATATGTATCAATTTTTCATTTTGATGTTTACTAGTTTATATATTGAAATAAATATTATCCGATGAAAGATGATCACTTATGGTTAGAAATATTCTTTCGAAACGCGAATAATGCGATACGTAAATTCTGAAAACGAGTACAATATGAAATAATTTTCTTCATTGAAAGAAAAGATTGGCTGCTGCAGCAAATTTTTAGTTGCTGCAGCCAATTTTTGGTTGTGTTAGCCTATCCGCAATGTCAGTATAGGATTTTGATTGGTTAACGCAACTGAAAATTGGCTGCTACAGCCAATTAAAAATGTTATGCATATTTTACCATTTAATTTGCTGCAGCAGTTAATCTTTTCTTTCAGTGTGTTTGATTATTTTCAATGACGAATTCCATTCATAAAGGAATGATTTTTTCTATTTATGAAAGTTCCTCTGGTGGCGTAGCAGATAATGCTTGCGCCGAAATTTTGTATAACAAATCGAGCAACTATATTTTGGCGATACGCCGCATACTTCGCGTAGATGTCTCGACAAAGAATCCGTCCATTGATAACGTTTGCCGCATTTGTAACATGTGAATGGTTGATCTTTGCTGACACGGCTCTTCCTCTTTTTAGGTCCTGAAACAGATCGTAAAAAGGTCTAATGAGATAAATTTCATTGACCTTTTAATTTTTGCATTTGATTCACATCGCAATAGATAGTGACAATTTACTGAATCGTTATCGTTTTGAATAAGATAGCTCCTTTTGCCTACAAATCGATTGCCTACAGTATCGTTTGTCTACATCACTTTTGCCGACATTTCGTTTCGGCACGGGATCCCCTAAAAATGGTGAATATGGTAAAAAATATTATTTTTTCCTCATATTACACGATTTATCTAAAAAACCTAACGTGATGGATATCTTTTCCTGGATTTGGATTCAGTGACCTTGAATTTATTAAGAAATACTAGCCCTGCTCGTCGCAGATTTTCTTATTGCACTGTATAATTTGAAAGGTTTGACTGTTTTTCCGTTAGAACGACATTAGAACAAACCCTTGATCTGAAATAATAAAAAATGAAAACAAATCTAGTTTGAATAATTTAATTTAAAATTTAATTTAATTTAAAAAAGTTACGAAATATAATTAACAAAAATAAATTGTATTTATATGTATTTATATATTATACACTGAGAAAAAAGATATGGTATTGATAACAAAAAAAGAGAATTATTCACAAGTGGCCGATTATCATTGGATTATTTTGTTAAAATTACAAAATACAATATTTTTTTATTAGATGAACAAAATTTTTTTATTTAACAGTACAAATTTATTTGGTTTAGTACTTACGTTTTGTAAATAACAATGTGAAATTTAATTGCCATTACAAAATGAATATTCTTTTAATAATTTCAACAAAATAATCCAGTATGGTAGAGTGAGGAACGTTTCGCGGAGCTGTCAAAGATGATGTGTCTTCTCGTAAAAGAAATTCAACGTCTATCTGTATGAAGCTGGGACGATTAGAGACTACTCTCGTGGACTTCTCGCCACACCATGATCAATCATGGTAACAACTATTTTCAGAGTGATTAGTAATCCCAATTGATCTAAATCTATATGTACCTTTGCTAAGGAAATTCAAAAACGTCAAACATAATTTCAGTCTGTAGAAAATGAAAGATATATATTATTCTTATGTAACCGTTTTGTTCCGGTAACAAAATGTTCTATTTCTAATTACAAAAGATCTATAAACATACAAAACAGTTTTGTATCATTAAATTATTAGTTCATTAAATAAATTCAATAAATTAATATTGTCGTATAATAAAACCAACGATTTGATTGATCATATATCAACAAATAGTTTTTGTGTCAGTAACAAAATTTTGGTTATTGGTACAAAACATTTCTCTCAGTGTATATTTTGTAACATAATGTTCATATATTTTTATTATATTATATTTATGTATTATATAATTTTATATATTTTTTAACAAAAATTAAAGAAGGCTTTTAATAATACTTTTTGACAAATGTATTTTTTTTTAAATTACATCATTATTTTAAAAAAATCATAAAATACTAAACAATTTGTTTTAAAATTGCATTTTGTGTAAATGCAAGCTTTAAGTATTTCAACTTTAAGTTGAATTTTCTCACAGTTAAAAAAGAATTTCCCGTAATGTCAAAATAAAAAACAGTTAAAGGACAAAATTTAGTTTTTTGAAGAAACAGATAAATCTAAAGGACAGCTATCTAAAATAAAGGACTGTTCTTTACAATAAAAGACGTATGATCACCGTACACATGCTAGAACGCGAATAGTTAAACGAAAAACTAAAATAATGTAATAATTTAATACGGAAGATTTTCATTACAATAGTACAATAGTACAATTACAGTTTTTAGAATGTTATGAAACATTGTGCAAATATTAGTGAATATATATACAATAACATATACATATGTATATACATATTTTTTTCAATGTTTCTTCACTTTATCTATATAAAAAATGAACATTATTATAGTTTTTTCATTGTTTGTAATAAAATTGATGTGTCTTGTGTTTAGTTTAGATAGTTTTAGTTTACAGCAGGTAATGAAGTTCTTCTTCTTAAATTATCGAATTGTTCTTCATTTAAATAAAACTTCAACTAACTATATATATGCGTCAGTCATATCACACATTACAATTAGCAATCCATAGATGGTAGCACATTATTTGCATATCTTCCTAAAGGATTGTTCAATTATCAATTAAAGACAATCTTTATCAATTAAAGACAATCCTTTAGGAAGATATGCAAATAATGTGCTACCATCTATGGATTTTCCTTATTTATTCTCGGGGCAGATTCTCGTAAAAATAAATTCAATAGATTTAGTAGGCAAATAGTGCTAAATTAAGGGTTAGCAATAATAAACTCAATAAAACCATTTTTATATATTTACTTTTGATAAAAATAAAATAAATCAAAATATAGAGCAACAGAATATTTGCTTCTGTATATATCAGATAAGAATTTGATTTATCATAAATAGAAAAAATATAGCTTAATGATTTAAACGGACGTGGTATAATATTAATATCATATATTAAAACGCATGTATAGCATATATGTCGATACAATATTAATACATTATCTCATCGAACTAATCAATAAAATAGCTTTTTTTTTTAGATATAAGTAGTTTTTTTTTCTAGATTAGGTAATTATCTCATGATACTGTAGTTAGGGTAAAATTAAGAAGCAACACATTATTTGTAACGTTGTTGTTATTATTGCTTCTTTTCGGTAACGGTTGTTACTCTTTTCTGTCAATAATGATAATCTCATTACTTTTTTACGTATCGAAGTAACGAAGTAAAGAATCGAATTAAACTGTTACTTTTATTGTTATTTCAATTCCCTATTATGTTTGTATCTATTTAATAGATTGCATTATTTTTTATTAAATAAAAATATTGTAATTAAATAAAAATTTTAATATTAAAAAATATTATTTTTTACTTTATATTTTCATTTGTGAATTATAATCTAAATTCCCCCCCCCCCTAAAGAAGTACATATTTAAAAATAAAAATATTAATATAAAGAATTATAGAAAATTTATTAGATAAGTTTAATCTAAAGAAAAGTTTGATATATATATAGAGATTGGCTTAGAGATTTAAAATTCAATATTAATAAAATTAAATTAAAAACTAATGAGATTTAATATTGATTGTTACATTAGTGTTATAATTTATAATAGAAATTTAGATAAGTATTTAGCTAGTATGGCTCTTACGTGGATGCCATGCTGCCATATCAAGTCCGTATTTTGTATACGTCTATCGACAGTTGTTGGTATCTTTATGTATCTTGCGCAGATATTAAAAAACTGCGCAAAACACATAACGACATCTGTATATAACTATCGGTAGACGTGTACAGAATAGCATCTCAGGAGCAAGCATGGTAAACTTGCAAGCACCACGCCAGGGAGGACCCCGTTTGCATACAAATTGATTGTCCATAACATCGTTTGCCTACAGCTCGATTGTCTATATTGCACACAAATGTAAAATTAAGAGAAAAACTTTTGCAGGACACACGATACTATTGCGCACAAACTGCATTGTACACACATAACATTATTGCCTACAGATCGATCGCTTACAAGCACTTTTGCACAAATAAAAATTTCAGAAACGAAGTCACATTCGCCTACATGTATTATTGCCAGATCGAGTGTCTCTTTTCGTCTCTGAAAATTTTATTTGTGCATAAAAGTGCTTGTAGGCAATCGAACTATAGGCAATAATACCTGTAGGCAATAGTACATGTAGGCAAATGTAATTCCGTTTCTAAAATTTTTATTTATGCGCAAAAGTGCATGTTGGCAATCGAGCTATACGCAATAATTTTTGTGCGCAAACGAACTGTCGGCAAAAGTGATGTAGACAAACGATACTGTAGGCAATCGATTTGGAGGCAAACGGGATCCCCCATAGATCTCATTTCGAATGGAAAGTCGAACGCCCATAGATATGGAGTGAATCTCGTTTCGCAGCGATATACATATAACTTTATTCAAACATTTTTGACACTAAACTTTTTTATCGGTGAAAATCCATTTAAGGGCATTTATTTGACATCATTTAGAGTATTTCTGCCAAAATTCATGATAACGATGTTGAACGTTTTCGGAAATTCATCCCGCACTTGTAGCATGTCTTTAAAATGGAAGGCCACTTAACTTGTAATTATTTGTAACTCGTGAAGTAACATCCGTGTGTTGTTTCGCATGTATTACAAATAATTATATATTCAATTGGCTATATCCTTTTAAGGCGCTGTACACTATAGCGTCACATCGATAGCAAGGTTGTGCAATACTGGTATTTAATACAAGTAATCTATGACTTTTTTATTGTGTTCACAAATAAAGTATATATGTAATGTATATCTGATCAACTATATAAGAAATAAATTATAATTATTGATCCTTTCTTTGCCCATCCCGATCCTTCCTCTGCCCATCCCGATCCTTCCTGTGTCCATCCCAGTCCTTTGCATTGCTAAGCGAAGTACTCAATGCTTTCAAAAGAAGTTTTGTCGTTACAATTTCACCTTGGAATTCATTTTGGAGAAGTATGTCTATAAATTGAAATAAGAAAAATTTATTGATAACATAACAAATTTTTGTAACTAAAATATTACTAAAGCTTTTTCATTAAATTATTTATGTTATAATAAAATATTCATGTGCACCTTCTATGCATGTATACAAATGTTCGTCCTTCATAAGAGCTTTTCCAGGCGTTACTTTAGATGCTGTATACTCTATAGCGACATTGCGTGTTATAACCATTTTAATCATTGATGTTATATTTTTAGATAAAGTGGTAGAATAGTCCACGTAACGGCGAAGATGCTCACACTAGAATGATTAAATTTATATTAGCGAAATAAATATAATACATAAATAAGTTTCTGAACAAAGTAATTGTGCTTACAAAATTCAATCGAAAATCGGTATCATCGTTGAGACGATCGTTGAAGTTTTTGAAGTCGTCTTTGTTGTTAAACGGAAGCTTAATATTATACTTTTTTAAAAATATGTTGTCCAAGTCTGCATTTCTGTTAGACTGTACTTGGTTCAATTGTATTTTGTTCTTTACTACCTTCATGTCTTCCACAAGACTTTCTACTTTGATTGATAGTGAATCTAGTTCTGTAATCAAAATAGTCAAATTCAATTACACGTGCACATACGATTTGAATATTTGAACAAAATACTTTTTTTAAAACTTACTAATATTAATTTTTGTAGTTTCTTTCTCGAACATTTCTTGAAATTTTTTCCAAATTGTACTGTCAGTGCTAAGAACATTCGATCCTATAATTCATACATTATAAATAAATTTGTACCAGCAAATACAATACCTTTCGACAAACGACCAATAATCGAGCTCGTTAGGATGTTCAAATAATGATTTAATTAATATAAAATTTAATTACTATAAGAGGAAAAATTCATGTACATACGTTTCGACTCACAGAGCTTTCATCAGTTCATTAACATAAAATTCCTAATTACATTCTATCATATAAATACAAAAAATCATCCTTGGGATATGACAATATTAATAGCATCAGAAAAATCTATAGCCAGACAACCTCTCTTCTTTGAATTGGTGATTTATTTCACTATGACACTATCATGTTTATATATTTTGACTATCATAAATATTGGACTTAATGTTGATTCTTGCCGATTAACGAGAATTGGTTATGAATTTGATATTTTGATTACTTTATTGAGGACATAGTGTGCTAAAAATTATATTTTATCTATTTCCACGATTTCGACTAAGGTGGTTGTTTGGCAGACAATCATATGGATCATTAGCAACCGTTATTTTATATCTTTATTTTTATCTGTATGATACAATGTAATTAGGAATTTTATGTTAACGAACTGTAAGTCGAAACGTATATATGAATTTTTACTCTTATAGCAATTAAATTTTAGATTAATAAATGATTATTTGAACATCCTAACGGGTTCGATTATTGGTCGTTTGTCGAAAGGTATTGTTTTTGCTGTGCATAAGGTAATTCGAGGGAAGATGCCATAAAGGGGAAGACGCCATTTTATTTATAGTTTCTTCATAGAACACGCGCGTTGACCATACTGATTGTGCAAAAACGTGTGACAAACAGTCTTAGATGAACATGTTCATGCCTATGTCGATTGGAAAAGATTGTACGAAATACGAAAAGGTAGGTCGTGAAACATGCTCTATGTAATATTTGGTATGTTAATAATTAAGGTCTGTATTTCGATGCTTATTGTAAAACCGGGCAAATAATATATGGTTTCAATCAGTGTTCCTTGGCGGTCATGTGCATGATATAGATTATAATCTGTAATATTCTTATATGCGTAAAAATTGCAATTGAATATTCCTCTTATACTTGGGGATAAGATGACAGTAAATACAAAACACAATTTTTCCTGCTTGAAACCGTCATTAAAATGATTTTATGAATTAAAATGTTGGATGGTTTATATAATCGAAATATTTTAAGTTAATGAAATGCTGTTTAAACGAATAAAAGTATGTTCAACTTACTTCCTAAATTACTCTCTTTCATATTTCCTCAATTTATGTTTTATCATATCTTTATGTGTTTTTATAGCTTAAACTCTTCATTATGGGCTGTAAATAAGTAAAATATGCAAGTTCATCGCATTATTTAATTGTTTGTAACATCTTCTCCCATAAGAAGTGACATCTTATCCACATATATAGGGGGAAAATGCCACTTTTGCAATTTGCAAGATATGATATATCAATTTTTTTTCAATAATACGGAATATTAAACGTTAAATTTATAAATTTGTGTAAATAAAGAAAGGTCTCTAGAATATTAATAATATTTTTTCGTAACTTAATTCAATAACATTAAGAAATTATTCAAGAATAAATGCTTAAGTGTGGCGTCTTCCCCCCAATTACCTTATATTCGAGCGTTATATTCTTATTTTGTTATTAAATTTGTATCAATTTTAAAACTGTTCATGTTACATCATACCTTCAGTTGAAACACTGATGCTTTCACATAGAACGGGTATATTGGCGTCTAATAATATCTCCAAAGGTGTTTGCTCTGAAAAAAAAAAAAAAATCTGAAATATGTTTCCAAATATGTTATTATATCATTAAGTTGGAAAAAAGATTCGATCCTTTTCTCATTTCAATACATGAGTGTTGTATCCATTAGCCTTTTCTTAACAAAGGAATGTATGTATTATACCATTCCACAAATCTGTCACAGTATAGTTTTCTTTTTCTGCGGTTTATTTAATTACATTTTCTTTTTATACATTCAGAGTCAGCTTAAGGTATTTTTGACCCAGGAACAAATGTTAAAACGGAGCTTCCTTTATTCATAAGAATTGAGCAGTTAGCGCATGTGTATTTATCCTTGTTATTCACGCAATGCTAAACAAGGATAAAATGATACATTAATTGCGTAAGCGAATGCACGGTGCACCCAAAATGTACGTTTCCAGATTTAAAAAAACATATAGAAATGTGTACTTTTTTTGTTGAATATTGTGTGTTTTATTGTACGAGGAATGCAACATTAAAATTTTTAATTATTTATTTGCATTTGATAATTTACTTTTATCAATGAAATACAATTTTAAGCTAAGGAGCCCCCTAAAAAGATGAGGTCTAGGGCTGTAACCCCCTTAGCTCTCCTCTTTAATCCAGGCCTGGATATATTGGACGGTTTTTGGGCAAATTCAATATTAACTAAAATGAAACTGTAATTCATAACGATAATAAATTTGTTAATAATTATCAAATCCATAAATTATTATTATTATTATCACTATCATTATAATGTTAGTTTGATCACTTAAAATATTTTCATTGGTTTCCGAAAAGTTTGCATCACAATCAATCCACGATTCTCTTAACCTTTTATTAACATCAGGATTAAATAATGAAAGACTCGTTATTGCCTAGCTAACACTAAGTATTCATAGAAAGTTTGATCCGTACTCCCAATATGCCGAATATTCCAGAATAGTAAAAGAATAGTCATAGAATGTGCAAATGTCGATGAAATATTCAGAATATTTTATAAATACTCCTTGTGTGTATATATCACAAAAATTATGCGAGGAAGCAATACACATTTCCTCCAACAGAGGTTGCGGCGGAGAACCTGAACAAGAATCACCTGGAAGAGAATATAAAGAGCGCAACATTTCATCTGTAAAGTAAGCCCCAAAGTTGGGCTCCAAGGTGAAAACATGAATTTTGTTCTTTATAATACAATTTTGTTTAAAAAATGATTCAGTGACGACCAGATCTGGAATTTCTGGAAAAATTAAAATTTTGCGGAATATATATGGAACATTCTCGGAATATTATATGTAACGATATATAAATAGAATTTTTAACCAATATTTGAATGTTGTTTTTACATTATTTTTATAAATATTGCAGGAATATTTAAAGTTAACTGGGTGCATGTACTTTCTTGAATATTGTCTGAATAAACATCAATATCAATATCTTCTACATTTGTACCATTATAATTTGGTATATCACATAATCCACTTTATTTAAATAATCAGATTAAAATTTTTTTATTTGTAGATATTTTTGCGCTCGGAAATTTGCTTTCAATTTATTAGATTCCATTGTAAATAAATGTTAAGAATACCTCTTCCACCTCAAATTTTGATAAAATACTCTCAATCAATGAGTAAAAATTTGACAAGAAAAAAGAGAGTAATTATTCAGTTTAGCCCACGCCACCTCAAAAATCAATGAAAATTCGTGTTTTTGCATAAAACGAAAGACTTTAGCAGAAAAAAAGCGTCCTGTGAGCTGTCCTGTGAGCCTGATATTAATCATTAAAATTTACAACTATTCAGATTTGGAAATTTGTCACAGCTACGAAATACTGCGATACGAACATGCGCTGCTGTCACATTTACATGCTTTGTGGCCATATACGTTTTAAATATTTCTCGCTGTAATATCCTTATCACATTACGCATTGGAGATTGAGGAAATTGCGAATTGCAGATTAAAATTCGATCAATCAGATAATTTTAATTTTAGTCCATTTCGTTATGATTGGCTGAGTTCAAATCCTTAATTCACAATTCTCAATCTCCAATGCGTAGTGTGGCACGGGCATTAAGGTGTCTATAATAATTCGCAAAATGTAGTTCACAAATACTGACGCAGAATGATGATCACCCCATGCAAGCTACACGCAGATGAAAACTAACTGCACGCAATGAAAAAACAAACGCAAATCTTCATTCTGTGTCTGCGTTTGCGAATTACGTTTTGCGATTTACGAATTATGTAGAAGCATCTTAATAGAGTGCATGAAATTAGAGAAATGAGTCTACAATGTATACTAAAAATAATAAAAACTGAACAGATTAGACAAATCCTTATGCAAGTATAGAGCGAATATTAATTTAAGGATCCTTTATCCATTTCCTATCCAGCGCCCATTAAATTTTATTGTGAATACCATTTCCATATCAGATCCATATCAGGCGCAAGACTAGATCTTTTATGAGCTATGTCAGATTTTTTCAAGTGATTATGGCGTGACAAAATATCGTAACGCTGCCGAAGACATTTCTATGAACAGACAGCATTATCATTGCTATGAATGGATAAGTAATATCATGATATTTGCATTTATTTAAAAATTGATCATTATACTGTCATTCATCAAAAATTATTCTTGGCGGTTTGCCATTGCTTTTCGAAAAGTGATGATGAAATAAAATCATGTTATAAGTATTGTGGGTAAACCAGGATCTTTGATATATAGAACAGCCTCTCTACATCACGATCGTCAAATTTTAACTATTGAATAATATAATTTAAAAAATATCTCACTTTAGCATTACAAGAAATTAAGTAATGAAAAGAAATTGGAAAGAATAAGGGCAATAGGAGTCAGGCGCCTCACTCCTATTACCCTTATTTTTTCCAATTTCTTTTGATTTATAAGGAGTCTTTGTTAGTTTGATTTGTTATACGGATTTAAGTAATGAAAAAGTAAGAAATCATTACTTTCTAAGTAACAGTAATGGTAACGCATTATTTTATATTATAAAATAACGCTCCCAATTCTGCTTTAGGGAAATAACAAATGTTGGCAGATAATAACTTGTCATATATAAAAATATAAAAGTGTATAAAGAATTAAATTAAGCGCTATATAAATACTGCATTTTACATATTTAGGTAATAATATATGAAAATATGGTTTATAAAACAGGTGTATCATCACGTGGCAAACAACGTTAAAGAAATTAGTGGAAAAATGTTCGTATATTTGAATACTGTAAATTGTACATTATTATAAATTTTATTATTATAATTGCATAAAAATTTCTATTGACGATAACGAATGCATATTGAAATGTTTTATAATAGAAAAGGATATTAATCATGGTGAGACATTGAATTAGGATAAATTGCGCATAATATTTGTGAAGCAATGATTGTGTTTTCATTTTCTTTTGTACAAAAATAACATATTGGCTATGTTCCAAAATTGACTGCCTGTACTGAAAATCTATAGTGCACGTAACGTAAACTGTAACATTTTCAGCGCTGGCAGTAAATTTGGAACACAGTTTATGTATGTATAAATAACATGAACCCAGCAAACCAAAACGTAACTGTTACATAACTTAGGGAATACAGTTACATAACTTAGAGAGTAGTTATATAACTTAAAAAGAATAATGATATAATATATTTCATAGAGACGATATGTAAGTGTAACACATAATTTTATTATTATTGTACCTATTTTGTATATATTTTATATATACGTATAGAAATATGTAAAAAAGACGTTTATATTACTTTGCAGTAATATATTAATGATATATTTTTGATACAGAAATGATGTGTTCGAAGTTGCTGACATAAAGCCGTACCAGTACGTTATATTTCGTTACAAATAATGTTACATGTAACATTCCTGTTGATATTCGTGTAATATTACATCTACATCTAAGTTACATATGATTTGCTGGGAATAGTCCATTATAATGAGAAATTACTCCGTCATTGGCAATATTAAATTTAAAACTATTATACAACTATATCAAAAATAGTGTAATGATAAAATAATTAAATATTCACGCTTGTATTCTGTATCAATTACAAAGCAGCTGTTAAAGATAAAAAGCGGTATGAGAATTTAATCCACACATAAATTAAACGGGAAATTTTTACATATCGTTTTACAACAGCACAGAAAATTATTACTATTATATTATTATTACTATATGCTGTATATATCATTTGCTCTTTGAATATTAATACGCATTTTCGATATCAACATCGAAAATGCGTTCAAAACATTCTAACTTGTTCCAGAATAAATGAATAAAATGTTATCAAAAAAACAGAGTATTTATTTCTATCTCCGAGAAAACATGCACGACGAAATGAATGAACACTCAATTAATTACACTGTAACCAAGTCTAATTAAAGGCAAATTAATTCATTTTTCGAAAATAAAGTCTTTATAACAATTTTCATTTTACAGTGACTTCACTTAAGGCTGCCTTTAAATATTTTGAATATTTATAAATTTTTAACATCTGATGCATCTTTGTACGTAAAATACACCTTTCTTAATATATATCTCAAAATTGAGCAATAAATTAAGATTTTTATTATTGAACAATTTTAAAAACACTGTCTCTTTATACAAATAAATAAAACATTTGCATAAAAATTTTAATAATGCTAATTTTTAATAAACGATTTATTAGGATCATATAATGTGAATATACAATAAGTAAGGAAGAATGCTTATTATATAAACCGGTCGAAGCTGGATCTTGAGTGCTTTAAATAATTTGAATTTATATACCATATTTGTAGTCTCTTGAATTGCACGCCGAGTTTTTCGGATTTAAAAATGCAATTAAACTACTATAGTAATATCATAAATTAAATTGACAAGCAATTTAATAATTTGATAATTCTTAATATGGCTCAATCAGAATAAATCAATAAATAAAAGAAGGGCTACGAGCCAAACAAAGTGGCTCGTAGCCCTTCTTTTATTTATTAATAATTTGATGTTCAATTGTCATTTTGAGGAGATCTTAATGTACTGAAAATCTGTAAATAAATTTATTACGAAAAATATTACCTCGGCCGAAAGTCGAACCCAGATTTCTAGCATTCCATGCCTCCTAAGCCTTTAGACCAAAGGGATCTTAGTAATATTCCTCGTAATAACCAATATGTAGGAACATACATTTTTCAGGCAGCGTGTATAAACAATAATAAATTAAATAACTTAAATGCTAATTTTTCTACATGTCCAAATAGTTTTCAAAAATATTGTTCGAAAATAGAAACACTTGATCAAGATAGTCTATGGTGTAATCATTTCAAAAAAGAATATTATTATATTTTCTTAATATTCGACTAAATTTTTTGTGAAAATATGAGATAATAGCAAATAAAACTTATTAAATTTAAATTTCTCGTATTTAAAAATGAATAAAAGAATTAATTAATTTCTTTTAATGATCAAAATAGCGTTGATCGTACAGTTGCGCGGTCAGTCTGATCAGTGAATCAATCGAGCGGGATAACACTATGGTACACATTCTGGTGAACCTTCTTCATGTGTCGTTGAAAGTTGCATCGTTGATGGATCCTCTTGTTACAGTAGGGACACGAGTTTTGCGGTTCCATGTTGCATTCTTCTCGTAAATGACGGTTTAAAGTGCTCTTGCTAACGTAAGATTTAATGCCGCACTTGTGGCAATTATACCGTTTGTGATCTCGAGGAAGCGCGTTCCGCGACCTCCGCTTCTTTCTACCTGTAAACAAAATTCGAATAGTTATTAATGCGTACATACATTTAGCATTCGACAAATATCTGTTCGTGGTCTTTATGATGCGTTGTTTATGCGGATCGGTTGAGACTCATTAGTTTACCTTTAATTGATTTTATTCAAATTATTGGAATTCAAATGATAATGTTTGTGACTGATAATGATTAGTCTTGACAATTCACAGGAAATGACATATTTGACAAACTAAAAACATTTATGTATTGCTTGATGTAAAGGACTCTTGTAATTATCTCTTAATTGCAATATCAAAAAACATTTTTAAAGCATGTAATACTTTCATTTTATTTGTTCCAATAACTGTGTATTCTTTTAACATCTTCCAAGTCTTCAAGTCATGCTCTTGTTGACAAATCGTCTCATTTACAAAAATAATAGTATAATAGTGTAGGATATGAAATCTTCGGTTATTCAATTGTGCGCATTAATTTAAGATACGCATATAATATAATTTTATTATCGCGTACACACATATAAACTAGCAACTATAATAAACTACAAAATTATAATAAACTACAGAGTAAAACACCATAAACCGGATCACATACAAGGCCTCGATGAATTTCATTTAATATCCAAATTACAAAAATTAGTCAACTTATCACAGAATTTTTTTGATCGCAAAATTGAATTTAGCGAAAAGAGATCTTCCAGCGATGCAGCCATCGATCTCATTAAAATCATGAACTCAGCCCGCATTTGCGACTACAAGTTCTCATTTCAATTACTAGTGTCATGCAATATAATCCATACGGATTCTCTAGAATATTCTTAAATGCTAGCATACCTAATATTTTTTATACTACAGTTTAATTGTGAAAATCCTCTATCAGTGGGATAGAAGTTCGAAAAACTGGCCAAAAGTCAATCTTGAAATTTGAATTAAAGAAATACGATTTTATATTGTAAATAAGATAAAGAATCTCTAACTACATTATATAAAGGCTTCATTAATTTATTTCGATTTGGCAAGGCAATGAAAGTGAAAAAGACATGCATTGAATGTGTTTTGTGAGCTATGTATCATATTTTCGACAAATTCAACAATATTTGTCGAATTTAAAATGTTATTAATTTTTGAGGTACTTATGAACATGGAAATAGAAGCATAACAGTAACAAAAGGTTTTTGTTATTTTACAAACAAAGTGTTTTTCACCAAATTTCTAAAATTTTTCGACTTAATTTTCGTTTCCGCAACACACGACGCATGTTCAAACGATTAATATCACATATCATATATGGATGGTTATATCTTATTCGGTCTTTATATGCACATTTTTGCACATTTTTATTTTCCATCGCTCTCCACCATTAGTGCTGTGTCGCTCGAGGCCTTTTGTTACTATTATGCTTCTATTTCCATTCAACAGCCATCCACAAGTACCTCAAAAATTAATAATATTTTAAATTTGACAAATATTCTTGTCGAAAATATGATACATAACTCACAAAACAATTCGATGTCTTTTTCATTTTTATTGCCTTGCCAAATCGAAATAAATTGATGAAGCCTAATTATATAAATTAGTTAGAGATTTTTCATCTTATTTACAATAAGAAACACGTTGTCTTATTCAAATTTCAAGGTTGACTTTTGGCTAGTTATTCGGATTATTATCCTACTCTGCAGTGATAAGATTATAATATATTCTTATTATGCGATAGCATATCAATGAAATTAATGGCTCTTAAATAATATATAGATTAGGCATTTTAATCACTCCACCTTGTATAAAAGAACAGTGACGGATTTATATCTTTGATCAAAGTTAACATTTGTGAAAAATTTTTTCAAAAAAATTTTTTTATGAACATAATGTATTAATTTCTTTTTTTAGGTGCGCAACTAAGTTCCCGCTGTTTGTCAATAGATGGTTCCAGCAGTAAGTGCTGGTCGATTCTGACATAATCTAAACGTCATGAACCAAGCTTAGACATATGGTAAACAAACCGCTTCGACACATTAGTGATTTTGTTTTGACGTTATATTCTTTTGGTTGTGTGAAAATGTCTGATTTTGTGCCAAATAATCGTCATATGCGGGAAGTATTGATTTTCTTCTTTCATTCGAAGAAAACGGCGGCTGAAGCGCATCGAGAGCTCCAAAAAGTTTACGGAGATGCTGCTCTAAGTGAAACAACGTGCCGAGATTGGTTCC